>NC_084979.1:31752452-31886456 GCF_963691925.1 Scomber scombrus | reverse complement strand
GTACTGGGCCAGAGTGGTGTACAGGAACTGGTACTGCTCCGTGGTTTGGATCATACCACCCCTGCGCAGGAATGGGGGGGGGGGGGGGGGGGGGGGGGGGGGGGGGCAGACTACAGGTTAAACATGCTACATTTAGGGGAGTGAATAAAATGTTAGACCAGACATTAACCCTCCTGTTGTCCTCAGGTCTAGGAAGGACAGGAAGAAGGGAGGAGGAAAGAAGGAAGGAAGAAGGAAGGAAGGAAGGAAGGAAGGAAGAAGGGAGGAGGAAAGAAGGAAGGAGGAAGGAAGGAAGGAAGGAATGAGGAAAGAAGGAAGGAAGGAAAAGAGGAAAGAAGTGAAGGGGTAAGGGAGGAGGAAGGAATGAAGGAAGGAAGGAAAGAAAGGAGTAAGGGAGGAAAGAAGGAAGGAAGGAATGAGGAAGGAAGGAAGGAAGGAAGGGAGGAAAGAAGGAAAGGAGTAAGGAGGGAGGGCGGAAGGAAGTAAGGAGAGAAGGAAGGCGAGGAAGGTAAGGAGTAAGGAAGGAGGAGGGAGCAAAGAAAGAGGGAAGGAAGGTAAGAACAAAGGAAAAATTAAAGAAAGAGGGAGGAAAGGAAGGAAGGAAGGAAGGAAGGAAGGAAGGAAGGAGTCAAAAGAGATAGGGTCAATTTGACCCTGGAGGACGACAGGAGGGTTAAGAAGAGAGAGTGATGAAAAGGAGACAGAAGAGGAAGGGTGAATTATTCTTTCACTCACCTATCGAGTCGAAGCTGACAAACTGTCTCCAAGATGTCGACCTGAGCAGTTTCTCTGAGCTGTTGACAGCGATACTGCTGGCTATGAAACAACCTGTCCTCCCTATACCTGCACTGAGAGGAGCAGAGGAGGAGAGGAGGTGTGTTAGCATCCACCTGTCTTTTTAATTTAGTCACATTTTCAATTTATACTTCTTCTCTTGAAAAAATATTTGTTTTGACCAATCGAATTAATGTTTTCATACATGAATCATGTGACTCAAACATCAGATCTGTGCGGAGCGATGATGAGGAGACTGTAACCTTCCTCACATCAATACCAGACGGGGAGTTCCGGTCCTCTGAAATGAGGCCAACGCGGAAGTAACTTAAAACTGCATTCTATCAAAAGGCCACCAGGGGGCGACCGTTTTGGTGTCAAAAGGACTTCCGTCTCTATACAAGTCAATGGAGAATTCACCAACTTCTCACTGATTTCTAACCTCAGTAAACGTTTTCAAAATGTGTTTATGGTCTCAATCGCTAGTTTAAAGCCTTCTTCAATGCAGTATGATGTTCATTTGGGACATTTTGGCCTCCCTGATTTTATATTTGACGATAAAGCAGGGTATGCATTAGGGCGTGGTTACATAACCAGTGAGATCAGGCTCACATAACCACTTAATAAACAGTTTTAATTAAACATTATAATGTAACTATAACTCCTCCAGAAATGTTTGCTGCTCTATAAACAGATGACAATACAGTAAAACACAGGTATAAACAATATAAAATACCTCCACTTATAAGTGTTAACCATTTATTAAATGTTTATGTAACCCATAAATGTTACATGGCGAGAAACCAAAAAGTGAATTTGTTCACTCCAGTGGTTCTTGCATGACAGCCAATGTTAGTGGATAAATGTTGTCACTTGGATGGACATTAAACTGTCAATATAATATAAATATAAATATCTGGTGCTTTAATAAGACTGTGGACATAAAAACTGAAGGAGAGAAGTATTGCATGGAAGCTTATCGTTTGATCTACTTCTTCTTTCTAGTGGTAACTCTAGAGGCCCATTGTTTGCCTCCTCATGCATGCAGCAGGGTATCTGCAAGTCCACACCACAGCCCTGCACTCTCAGACTCTTTCATCAGTCCTCAGGGCTGTGGTTGGTTGCTCAGGTGCAACCGTCCATGCTCTCAGATAGGAAGTAGCTTTCGACACATCCGCTCTGGTTTGAGACATCACAGGCTGATGGTTTTACTGTTGTGTAATCCAGGCAGTAATCTTCTGGTTTATTTCAGTCTAACTGTATATTTATGTTAACAGTGCCATGCATCACTTTATGTTTCTTAGTTTTTTCCAGCTCTGTGAGTGGTGATACCCTTCACTCATTCACAAACTATGTGAAGGTTTACAACACTGAAAAAACATCCAGTCTGAAGTGTGTTTGATTTTGTGGTTTTTCGTGGTGTATTGCAAAAAAGACACATGTAGCTATGATAATGTACATTTACATGGACTCTAATGGACTAAGAACATTACTGTAAACTGTGTCTGATAAGGAACCAACCTGCAGTGGACGATGATTGGTCCAGGACCAGCTGGTGGGAGGGACTTGCTGTACATCTCCACCTCCTCCACCAGTCCCAGCAGAGGAGCGATGCATTGTGGGATGTGGTGGTCAGGCCAAGAGGTGAACCAGTAATGTCTGATGGGACGCCGCTCTGAACACAGCTGAACACACACACACACACACACACATCATTATCATAAAGTATCCTGTTGTCTTCTATCTGGGCGGATGTCACTGTGTTTGTTGTACCTGAATCTCCATGTCAGTCACAGTGAAACCGTCTTTCTCTCGACTGTCTTTGACTTTGAGGATGAATCTGCCGAATCGACCCGTCTCTCCTTCATCCTCCCTCTTATCCCTCTGTTCCTCCTCTTCGTCGTCCTCCTCCTCCTCCTCCACCCTTGTCCCCCTCTCCTTCGGCTGTGGCCAGTACAGCTCACACTTCTGGAACAAGCACACAGTTGGGTGTTGTTTATGACATGAATTCAGATTAAGAGATTAAGGCAGACTGTGTCCTCTCACCTCGTTGTTCTCCTTCAGTCTTGTAACCATGATGATGATGCTGCTCCTCTCCTGCCACACCATGTCCCAGAAGTCTCCCACAGTGTGCAGCATCGGCCCCTGGGTGGCGATGTAGGACCTCTGGGCTCCTCTGTAACCCTGCAGGATGGAGAGAGCAGGTTACCTTCAAGTCACTACTTCCAAAGAAATGGAAAACAATAGGATTCATTTTTTAATAATGTCTGAAAGCAACTAGATACATTGTGTGTCTGATGTAAATTCTTGACTAGGAGTATTGGGGCAAGAATTTAACTGTTCGAGTGGGTGAGATTTGGTACAACACAGAAACAAAGAAAGTTGTTACATTGGTATATTTGGGCTTTTGTGTAACTGTTAATTAAGTTCTTAAGTTAATTCATGAATAGATAATCACAAATAAATGAGAACATGAAACTTTATGACTCCTGAATATCAGGCACAGATCAGATGGACTCAAATGCAGAGACAGGGACACAGGGATGAGGGGTTCTCAAGTCGTTTAATCAGTCTAAAAGTCAAAAACCAGGAAATCCAAAACACAGGGCAGAAGTACAAAATCACTAGGCAAAACTCGGGATCCAAAAGGCAAAACTGGTCGATAACACTAAGAAGATATATTGATATGAACGCTGGAACTCTGACGGGAAACTGACAAGACAATCTGGCACAGAAAGGAAAGAGCACCACATATATACCCTGGATAATAACGAGGCACAGGTGTAACACATTAGGGGAAGGGAGGCAAACAGGAGTGGAGGAAGCTAGACAAGACAAGGGAAAACACACCAAAATAAAACAGGAAGTAGACGAGACAAAAACTAAACCTACAAAATACATAACAACACTACCGGGCCCTGACACTGAAATAAAAGAGTGAAACTCATTTCAATGAAGTGGGTGTGATCAGCTGATGCAAGGTAAACCTACAAAGACTTTTAGACACATCCTCACCGCCGGCTCGACATTCTGCCTCGACAGCAACGCTGAGGAACAGAAAGTCATGACCTTTTATAACGCTAACGCTCTGCTGCGGTATAACCTGAGTTCACACAGTTAAAATACACTGTGTGAGCATATTTGGAGCTAACAGGACCGTAATCAGTTGAGTGGGTCACTGCAATGCTGCTCATCCTGTTCACCCGTCACCATGTTTATGAGCAAGACACTAATCCCAAAGCACATTGCATCTCTGTTCTGTAAACACATTGTCAGGGCCCGGTAGTGTTGTTATGTATTTTTGTAGGTTTAGTTTTTGTCTTGTCTACTTCCTGTTTTATTTTGGTGTGTTTTCCCTTGTCTTGTCTAGCTTCCTCCCTTCCTAATGTTATCCAGGGTTTATATGTGGTGTGCCCGTTTCCCGTCAGAGTTCCAGCGTTCATATCAATATATCTTCTAGTGTTATCGACCAGTTTTGCCTTTTGGATCCTGAGTTTTGCCTAGTGATTTTGTACTTCTGCCCTGTGTTTTGGATTTCCCCGGTTTTAGACTTTTAGACTGATTAAACGACTTGAGAACCCCTCATCCCTGTGTCCCTGTCTCTGCATTTGAGTCCACCTGGTCTGTGCCTGATAAACATCTACTCTGTAGCTCTTTCTGAGGCTTCTTCCAGTTTTTCCTCATCAAAGGGAACGTTTTCTTATCTGATTGAGAGTCTAATGAAAAAATCCTGATGCAAATTTCTGATTACTATGTGAACATAACTTTTAGAAGATATATTTGGATTAGTGGAGCTTGTTGAGTGTGTATGAGAGGAGGCTCTGCATGTGTTTTAAACAGATGGCAAACGTGTCATTTTAATATTTTGATCAGTCAACAGTAAGCAAGGGTGTTGCTGGGGATTTTGGGCCCCACCACCACACAGGTCACACCAACCATGCACAATTTCTGTAACCACACCTCTACCTGTGAAGGCTTGTGACTCTGTAGTACTACAATACTTAAAAAACAGCAACTAAATACTCAAAATGTTGGGGTTTTTTTAGGGCTTTTCACCCTCTCTTGGTGCCCCTGACAGTAAGGACACTGTTCCTGAGACAAGAATAGTTGTATAGGTGACTCAAACTTTACTTTAGTTAAGGAACTTGTCGACACTGCATCTTCCGTTAATTCATGTAATGTTTGGTAAAAACAGGAGCAGCAGAGGAGGAAGAAGTACAGAGCTATTTTACTGAAGTGAAAGTCGCAATATCATAATGAAAAGTAGTAAGCGAGTAAAACTTCACATGTAACTCGCTGCAAAGTGTACTTAAAGTATCAAAAGTAGAAGTTTGCATTGTGCAAAAAGGGGGATTTGGTGTCATTGTGCATGATTCTGTCTCACGGTGTGAAATGTTGCAAGACTGTGTCCGCTCGACTTCTGCAACCAAAACCTGCAACCTTGACCTCATTAGACAGGATGTGAATGATTAAGACTGTTCATCAATAACAACCACTAAACGCCCCTGCAGCAAGTCACCAAAATATGGAAAACATGAACCAGTATTGGCATAAATTCATAAATAAACAAGTATGTGCAAAGACTAAATATGCAGAAGTGTGTTTTGTGAAGCAGGTGTCTTATTTTCTTCACAAAAACGTGTTTTAATTAAACACACACACACACACATAGCAAAGTTTGAGGGTTGCGTGGGCCGAGGGGGGGAGGAAGGGGGAACGGAGAGGGAGGGTGGTGGGGGGTGAGTCAGGACCATGTCACTTCCTCCCTCACTTCCTGTGGTTTCCCTGGTTGTCAGACTCCCACGCAGACAAACCGACAACTCATATCTGAGTTTCTGTTTTTGTGTAGCTGTCCGTCACATGCACATACACACGCACACACACATGCACACACATGCACACACACACACACACATACACACGCACACACACACACACTAACACACAAACACACGCGCACACACACACATGCACACAAACACGCACACACACACACATAGGAAAAGACGCCCACGCTGAATGACAGCGCTGTCTCTCTATCAGCTCTCGACTGCAGGAAACATATTTTTTTCCACTAATTCATGAATAATAAAATAATAAAGTGACTGCAGCCGTTTCAAAGGTTTTCTTAAGGATCATTCTGGTGATTTTATATATTTCCATCGTTGTCAACAAATCAAGCTGATCATGTTCCTTCATTATGAGCCGTTTGGTCAGACACTACTGAGCATGTGCAGCTTCACTAGCTTGTCGTGCTACAACCTCTGGACTTTGCTCTGAGCTTATTTTTCGATGCACAGTGTCGGTCAACGCAGTGACCACGCTCCTGTCATCTTACAACTTGCCTCTCATTCACGTATCATGTGAGAAGAAAACTGGGCTTCAGTGTTTTGCACAAAAAGACTTTGACATGTGCACAGCTCTACCTCCTGAGCTCATTTGAGTTCAGAGGCACATTCAGCCTAATCTGATCTCAAATTGGCCAGATGAGTAAAACCACTGCTTATCAAGCTGCTAATTGACAACATTCAGAGCAGAGAGAGTGTATTTAGGTTTTAGACCACTACTAACACACAATATCATGTCTTATTTTACCAAAGACATGAAAATATAACATATAGCAATAAATGATTTAAATGTATTTATAGAACCATAAAAAGAAATCCTCATAACTCCTTAGAAAACTATTTATAACATATGAATCTTATTAAAACTATTCATTTAATAAAAAGTCAAACATTTGTAGCAACATATTATAATATTTTCATTTCTGTGCATTTTGTGCCACTTTAGGAGTCATCAAATTTCAGGGTAAAAGACTTCCTTTCCTTTCTCCCTTCCTTCTTTCCTTCCTCCATCCTCCTTTCTTCCTTCCTTATGTCCTTCCTCCCTCCCTCCCTCCTTCTTTCCTTCCCTCCCTCCTTCCTTCCTTTCCTTCCTCACTTCCTTCTTTCCTCCCTCCCTCCTGCTCTTTCTTTCCTCCATCCCCCTTTCTTACTTCCTTATGTCCTTCCTTCCCCCCCCCCTCCTTCTTTCCTTCCCTCCCTCCTTCCCTCCTTCCTTCCTTCCTCTCCTTCCTCCCTTACTTCTTTCCTCTGTCCTTCTTTCTTCCTGGAAGTCCTTTCATGGAGGTGAATGGTTAGCAAACACCTCCTCATGCACGGCAGGGCAGGGGAGGAAATGTCTTTATACGCTAGATCGACTCCACAGATATTCATTTCATACCTTGTCACTCAAATACAATCAACAGACAAGCCAGGACCAGGAATGGAGAGCCAGACGGGACAAGTTAAGAGGTAAAAAATCAGACTGTTTCAGCAGTGAAGGACAGGATGTCGTCCTCTGTAGGCTTTAACTGCCTGAAACTGAAATGAAGTTAGACTCTGACCCGAATGTAGTTGGCGTTGATGTAGCGGTCTGGCCCCGCCTCTTCCTCTGGGCTCCTCAGGACCACCCGGCTCTCAGGGTCTAAAAAACAAACAGACAAACAAACAACAGTTAAGCAGAGTAGAGACCGTTGCTGATGAACTTCTACTGAGGACAGACAGCACAGATACTGACTGGGCAGGATGGTTTTGTATCGGTCCTTGATCATGTGACCTGGAACATCGAGCTCTGCGGCGCTCACAAAGTTCGGAGGGATTTTCTGTGGAGGGAAAAGGGACAGACGGCACAGTGAAACAAACGCACCTCATGCCATGATTATTAGAAATAACTTAATTGATCTCTCATGTGCTGTACCTGGTACTCTACATTCAGGGTGTTGGTGTCCGTGGCGGCCTGCTGCAGCAGTGTGTGTGTGAGCGGGCGACTGGAGGTGTGCAGCAGCTGGAGCCACACCTCCTTAGGGGTGGACACGGAGCAGACAGGCTCCGCCCCCAATGTACTCACATCCAATAGCAGTGACAGGTTGGAGCCCCGCCTACAGAAAAAAGCACAATCAAAAAACAGCGGGACGATGTGTGTGTGTTTGTGCAAACACCCAGCTAGCATGTTCATGTGGGCCCCATATGGGTTATATGTGGTCTACATGGGTACTGAGTGAGCATTGGCTGGAACTGGGCACATTTTGCGGTTCCCACATGTGAGACCCATGTGGGCAGAATGTATGAGCCCCATAAGGGATGTAAGTGGGCTAAGTGGGCATGGACATAAACACGGCTAATTGTATGGGCCCATATTGTTTCAGTAACATGTGAAGCCCATTTAAGGTCCATTCTAATTCCACTTTGACCCCATATGGGCAAATATATGGGGCCTACATGGGTCTCACCCAGTTGGGTCTCACCCTGAAACCCAGTCAGAACCAACTTGAAGCCCATATTGGCAAACACAGGTGGTGTCACCATGGAAACTGCAGACAAACCCACTTGGGACCCATATTACAGCCCAAATGTAACCCTTATGGGCCCACATGGGCCTGCTGGCTGGGCAGGTTTACATTTAAAGATGAAGAGTGAGAACATTTGTAGGAAGTGAGTGAGTGTGTGTGTGTGTGTGAGTGAGTGAGTGTGCGTGTATGTGTGTGAGTGTGTGTGTGATAAGAGTTTTAATAATCCATCAACTGCTAATGAAGCCAGTAGTTTAAACCTATAAAATATAACCAGTAAAATATTGTATTTGTATTTCAGTATGTGTGTGTGTGTGTGTGTGTGTGTGTGTGTGTTTGTGTGTGTGTGTGAGTGTGTGTGTGTGGTGATTACCCACCTCTCCTGTAGACGGACCGAAGCTTTGCGAGGGGGCGTGGTCATGGGAGGGGGCGTGACCGGGTCCTCTACTGACGTACTCATGGTATGAATGCGCGGGTCAGACCTTCATCACCAAGCTGCACAACAGAGAGTGAGGAGGTGAGATTTATTGTTGTTTGTAATTCTTTCCTCCCTCCCTCCCTCCCTTACTTCTTTCATCTGTCCTTCTTTCTTTCCTTCCTTCTTCCTCCCTTCCATCCTTCCTCCCTTCCTCCTTTCTTCTTCCTCCTTCCTCCCTTCCTTCCTTCTTCCTCCCTCCTTCCTTCTTTCCTCCCTCCCTCCTTCCTTCTTTCCTCCCTCCCTCCTACCTTCCTTCCTTCCTTCTTTCCTTTCCTCCCTTCCATCCTTCCTCCCTCCCTTCCTTCTTCCTCCCTTCCTTCCTCCTTTCATTCCTTCTTCCTCCTTTCCTTCCTCCCTTCCTTCTTTCCTCCCTTCCTTCTTCCTCCCTTCCTTCCTCCTTTCCTTCCTCCCTTCCATCCTTCCTTCCTCCCTTCCCTCTTCCTCCCTTCCTTCTTCCTCCTTTCCTTCCTCCCTTCCATCCTTCCTCCCTTCCTTCTTTCCTCCCTTCCTTCTTCCTCCCTTCCTTCCTCCTTTCCTTCCTCCCTTCCATCCTTCCTTCCTCCCTTCCCTCTTCCTCCCTTCCTTCCTTGACTCGAGGACAACAGGAAGGTTAAATCCCACCTATTCAGAGCTGCATACTCTGTCTCACACTAACTATGCATCACGTTCTTGTTTATTTATTATACTGATGCACCTTATAGTCACATTCATATTTATTCTTTATCTTTGCACTAAATGTTACCTGATTTATATTGTTTGATGTACTGTTGTTGTGTTTTATGAGCCTTGTAAGGCGCCTTTAAATAAAATGCATTATTATTATTATTATTATCATCACACAAGCAAGATGGCCGTTCCAGGAAAGGTGGTATTTGGTGTCAGAAAGTGGAGACATGTTGTTCGTATTTATATACAGTGTTATTGCCAAGAGGTTACAGTGACCTTTGACCTCTGACCACCATATAACAATCAGCTCATCGTTGAGTCCAAAACGACATTTGTGCCAATTCTGAGGAAATTCCCTCAAGCTGTTCCTCAGAAATCATTTTCACAAGAAAATGGGATCGACGGACAAGCTGAAAACATAACGCCTCAGGCCTCACTGGTAGTGACGCAGATGCAGACAAACAAAACTCTCTGTGTGTGTATTAGTGTGTATTAGTGTGTATTAGTGTGTGTGATTCAGTGTATTTCCACATCAGTTCAGATCTGAAATGTCTCTCTGTGTGTGAGTTTCCCCACAGCAGGAAGTCAGCACACCCGCACTGACTCAACACACACACACACACACACACACACACACACACACACACACACACACACACACACACACACACACACACACACACTGAAATACAAATACAATATTTTACTGGTTATATTTTATAGGTTTAAACTACTGGCTTCATTAGCAGTTGATGGATTATTAAAACTCTTATCACAGATCTTAACTAGCGTCTCAGTGCTGCTGACTCACTGCTGAGCACATGACCGATAATCTACAGAAGATATCAACAAACACCATCGCAACACACGCCTTTTTCTTCTTCTTTTTTTTCTTTTTTTTAACTTTCCCAGAATGTCAGTCATTAAGCAGTCCATCAGTGGTGAGTGGATCAATAACCTGCGACACTGATACTACAGATGCTTGTTTCTAGTACTGATACTAGTGTAATAAGTCAGTATGTTGATACTAAAAAGGGTTTTTTGCTCTCAGAGCTTTTGATTTAGACCTCTCTGTAGGGCTGCAGCCTTTGCTTCCTGCTGCTGCTGATGCTGCTGCTGTGTGCGACCTGTCCTGTGTTTTAACATGCATGTCATTGAGTCATTTACAAAGAATAGTTAGAAGACATGCCAAAATATTTGTTGGCAAATAAGATGTTTTGAGAAGTATTTTATTTGCAGGGCTGGCACTGACTAGGTTAGGGCCCTAATGACGCTTTTCCACTACACAGTTGCAGCACGACTCGCCTCGGCTCGTTCTTTTTTGCTCCTCCACTAGGGATAGTACCTGGTACCTGGTACTTTTTTAGTATCTGCTCTGGCGAGGTTCTAAGAGAGCCGAGCCGATACTAAATGTGACGTCAACAGACTGCCGGCCACTGATTGGTCAGAGAGTCACTGGAAGAGTCATGAGCCGTCCCACACAAGAATCAAACCCGGCATTTTTAAATACCAACAACAGCGTTACAGCGATTGGTTTCTCTTCTCTTGCTTTGTGTGAGACAGAAAGCCTCATACAGCAGCAAGTACACCATCGCCTCCATGTCCTCCATTGGTAATGTGTTTTGTGTCGCGTATAAAACAAAGTCACGGCAGTTTCGAAGAGCCGTGTTATGACAACCCCGCCCGCGTTGAGTAGGTACTATAATAATGGAAAAAGGTTCCTGGAACCGTACCGACTTGAGTCGAGCTGTGCTGGAACTGTGTAGTGGAAAAGCGCCATAAGTGAGATCTTAGATTGGAGAATCCCAGAACTGCACACTAGATTTACTAGCAAGTCCAGTCCTGGATCTACAAATATTCAGCAGTGTTATTGAACACAGAGGATGAGAATGAATGTAAGGCTTAGAGGTTACTGAACGCAGAAGTTCAGGATAATTTAAATTCTGACACAGGTTTAAAGTATCTACATTTCCTTTCTGACAAATCACACTTTGTCCGTGTTTTTGGGAGACAGCTCAGAATACTATGATACCCATGAGCCTCGGCTGGCGTTGCTATGGAGATGAAACCATGGGTGCAAATCAGAGCATAATGAACTCCTCATAACTTCCCTACCCTAAACCTGATATTTTATTACACAGATGTTCATCTTTGGTACTGATGATGAAACCAGGAGAGTTTATGATGATTCAAACTATAGAAAGGAGAAAATGACTTTAAAACTCCACAATTTTAAAAATGAACTCACACTAAAGTACAAAGAGAGAGAGAGAGAGAGAGAGAGAGAGAGAGAGAGAGAGAGAGAGAGAGAGAGAGAGAGAGAGAGACAGAGAGAGAGAGAGAGAGAGAGAGCCATGTTGAACTAAAAAGTGAGAAAAAGAAGCTGATTTATTTGCTTTCCTGCCTGAAAACAACTTATTGCATACGGACTCACTAGATAATTACTTACTTAATTAGATTCAGCAGTACTATGTTTGTTTGTTTTTTAATTTTTGAGCACAAATAATAATTTCATATCCAAAACCAGCAAAATCAATTTTAAGCTGAATTTCTGCCTTGAGTCATTTGCACTGGCTGATCGTGCTGCCTGTTCTTTTCTGCACTGACCGTGTGTGTGTCAGGACCCTGAAGTCCTTCTCCTGCATGTTTATGACGCAGATTCACTGAAGCTGCAGGATACAAGCAAATCTTTCGTTTAACACATTTGGATCCAAATCAAAAATGAACTAATCTACTAACAAGTATTGTGTTTGTATCAAAGTCTGACATATATAGACTATTAAAAACACATCAGTGATCCACACTGCTGCACTGGGCAACATGTTCCTTCATGCTACATTTCATAACCTCTTTACTTTGTACAATATAGTCCAAACTCAATATGTTATGATATGTAGCATAATAAGCTAGTAGCAGGTTACTATTCTATGTCTGTTTTTACTCATTGGATCCGTTTCTAAATAAACTAACGTGACCAAACTTTTAATAAAGAAAGCGCATGTCACCCAGTGCAGATGTAGCGAGGTGTGATGTCACCTGTTGATTTAAAGACCGTTTAAAATGTATTCAGACATTTTCTTCTAAACACATTAAATAGGTCATAAATATATTTCTAAAAAAGGTGTAAAAAGCATTTCAACCATTTAGATTTGAATTGTGGAGCTAGGCTTCACAAACTGTGTTTCAACATTTCTGTGTCTGGATTAAATGGGCGGGTCTGAAAATCACCTAATAACCAATAGCACGGTTACACACCGGAGCATAAACCTGCCCTGCTGCTGTAGAGGTATAAATACATTCAGCGCACACTACTACTATTACAGTCTACAGTTAGCCAGTTAGCTGAGTTAGCCGCCGAGCTAGCCTCCGAGTTAGCAGCAGAAAGCTCTCAGACCTAGCGTCCATGTTTCTGGTAGAGGTGGTGACTTTGATTGACAGGTGACACTTGGTAGGGGGCGGGGCTTCAGCAGACTTGGCGGCCACTCCCACAGCGTTTGGGAGCAGAGAAATAGGCAGACTTTTACACAACTTTGAAGCCTAATTTCATATATTTGGCGATTTTTTTAATCATTCAAATTTGGCATGGTGATTAACAACGCACTTTTCTGTGGTATGTCAAACTCAGAACACATATTTATTTTTACTTTACGCAGACTTTAATTGGAGCTGGTTTGAAGCCCAGACTTGACCCAGGACCCTCCGGAAGCATGTCCTACTACCTTTAAACCAAGCTAATGCTAGCTTACTGGAAACACTAAACACTGCACATTTATGCTGCGTCTCTTTACTCTTCTTCTGTTCGTACACTTCTTAATATTGAGTGTGTAACTATGGCTCTCCCTCAACGGTCGCCATCTTGGCTCCGTAGCAGAAGGGAAGGGAAGACTTTAAAAACAGGAAATGGCGACAGAGGACGTTGTAACTACGGTGAACATCACCACGTTATACAAATGTAAATTATACATACTAAGCTCCACTATACTGTTGTCACATATAAACCATCAGCAGGTTTATGAGCTAGTTTCGCAGTCTGCAATGATAACGTGAATTCTAATGCTAGCTTGCTTACTAGCTAGTCGTCATTTCCAGTAAGTGTACAACAGCCGTGTTTGATTTGAGACACTAACCTGTCGAAATATGCACATTACACAAGTAAGTACACAGTGTACTAAGAGAAGTATGTGATTTGAGACACAGCATTAAGCTAATGTTGCTAAAAAAGCAGGTATAATCAAGTAAGATTAAGCCTAGTGAAATAGTGACAATAGTGTGACTCAAAATAAAAGACATAACTACATAGATGTAACAGATTTACTGTTTTACCTGTAATCAATGCTAGTCTCAAAGGGAGCTTTAATTTCAGTTTAGTAGTAAGTTTCTTCTAGTAAGTAAGTATGTTCATAATTATGAATGTTAGCTGTGTGTGACACTCAAACAGACACCAAACTTGAAAGCACCATGTTTTTTTTATATAAGATCAAATAGACCAGTAACAGACATAAAAAATAAAAAGTAAAGTATTGACAGCTATATCTCTGTCAGTAAGTCTTACCTGTCACTTCACTGCCATGATGTTGTATTTTTATGTTTAATTCAGGCCAGAAAGCTGTAAACCGTCCTCTGTGAATCCTGCTGACTTCACCCAACTCATCTACAACATAACTAACTTTACTGAACCCAGAGCGTCACACACATCTGAAACCCAGGAGAGTTGTATTTCCTCTGTCTCATTCTTCCTCAAATGAAATCGATGACTTACTGACAAAAAACAGGGGCAAGAAACAACAAGTGAATGGAGAGAAAGTGATAGTGAAGGAGAGAAAAACAGTATATGAGGTGAAAGAGAGAGAAGCAGCAGCAGGAATAGACATGTCTTGTTTTTCTGGCTGTTATTACCTTGATTCAAGATGTTCAGGTAAAGGGAGAGAGAGAGAGAGAGAGAGAGAAAGAGAGCGAGAGCGAGAGAGACCTGAGGGGAGAGAGAGAGAGACCTGTGGGGAGAGAGAGAGAGAGAGAGACAGAGAGAGAGAGAGACATATATATATATAGAGAGAGAGAGAGACACCTGAGGGGAGAGAGAGAGAGGAGAGAGAGAGAGACACAGAGAGAGAGAGAGAGATAGAGAAAGAGAGAGAGAGAGAGACATATATAGGGAGAGAGAGACACACAGAGAGAGAGAGAGAGAGATAGAGAGAAAATGAGTCAGAGAGCGAATAACAAGATAGACAGATAATAAACAACAGAGATGCTCCAGGCGTTGATTATTAACACACCAACAGCAGCTGCTCATGAATCATTCATGTCAAATCATACAAAACCCTCCACTAACACCAGAGGGAAGAAAGAAGGGAGGAAAGGAAAGAAGGAAGGAAGGAAGGAAGGTAGGAGGGAGGGAGGAAAGAAGGAGAAGGAGGGAGGGAGGGAGGAAAGAAGGGAGGAAGGAAAGGAAAGGAAAGGAGGAAAGTAAAGGAGGGAGGAAGGAAGGGAGGAAAGGAAAGAAGGAAGAGAGGAAGGAAGGAAGGTAGGAGGGAGGGAGGAAAGGAGGAAGGAAGGAGGGTAGGAGGGAGGGAGGAAAGAAGGAAGGAGGGAGGGAGGGAAGCAAGAAGGAAGGGAGGAAAGAGAGAGGAAGGAAAGAAAGAGAGAAGGAAGGAGGGAGGGAGGAAAGAAGGAAGGGAGGAAGAAGGAAGGAAGGAAGGAAAAGAAAGGACGGAGGAAGGAAGGGATGAAAGGAAAGTAAAGGAGGGAGGAAGGAAGGAAGGGAGGAAAGGAAAGAAGGAAGGAAGGTAGGAGGGAGGGAGGAAAGAAGGAAGGGAGGAATGAGAGGAAGGAAAGAAAGAGAGAAGGAAGGAGGGAGGGAGGAAGGAAGGAAGGAAGGAAGGAAGGAAAGAAAGAATGACAGAGGAAAGAAGTAAGGGAGGAAGGTAGGGGGAGGAAAGAAAGAGAAGGAGGGAGGGAGGAAAGAAGGAAGGGATGAAAGAAAGACTCTGCACCACCTGACAGTTACGGCCATTTACCACAGAGGGAAAAAAACAATGACTTTTTTTTACGAGCAAACAGTGACTCAACCTCACTTTCACACCTCCTCTCAACCGTCCACAACGGAAAATACTCCTTCCTGTTTGAACTCTGCACTTCAAACGCGTCTGAAGTCCAGTTATAAATGTTACCTGACAACCATCCTGTTGTCCTCGAGTCAAGGAAGGAAGGGAGGGATAAGGAAGGAAGGAAGGAAGGAAGGGAAAGGAGGGAGGAATGAAGGGAAGAAAGGAAAGAAGGAAGGAAGGGAGGAAAGGAAAGTAAAGGAGGGAAGAAGGAAGGGAGGAAAGGAAAGTAAAGGAGGGAGGAAGGAAGGAAGGTAGGAGGGAGGGAGGGAGGAAAGAAGGAAGGAGGGAGGGAGAAAGGAAAAGAGGAAGGGAGGAAGGAAGGACAGAAAGAAGGACAGCGGAAATAAGTAAGGGAGGAAGGTAGGGGGGAGGAAAGAAAGAGAAGGAGGAGGGAGGAAAGAACGGAGGAAGGAAAGGAAAGAAGGAAGGAAGGAGGGAGGGAGGAAAGGAAAGTAAAGGAAGGAGGGACTATGACAAAGGAAAGAGAGAGAGAAAGAGACAGAGAGAGAGACAGAGAGAGAGAGAGATCTGAGGAGAGAGAGAGAGAGAGGGAGACCTGAGGAGAGAGAGAGAGAGACAGAGAGAGAGACAAAAAGAGAGAGACAAAGAGAGAGAGAGATAGACAGAGAGAGAGAGAGAGAGAGAGACAAAGAGAGAGAGACAGAGAGAGAGAGAGATAGACAGAGAGAGAGAGAGAGAGAGAGAGAGAGAGAGAGAGAGAGAGAGTCCTGCCTGAGGAAGGATAACGGGTAAACCCCCTATAAAGGTCATGGATGCCCAGGACTCACCGATGCATGTGATCTATGATAGACAGGCGTCAGAACACACCGTGCATCGCAGCGTACTGTCAGAGTGGCCGTGCTGATACCGGTCCACCACTGGACATCAGAACTGAACTATGGAGCAGCAGAAATTTGCACTCCAAACTTCTGAAGTCCAGTTATAGCGCCCTAAAAATGTTACCTGACAACCTGACTGAGTTAATTGTTTTAACCCTCCTGTTGTCCTCGAGTCAAGGAAGGAAGGGAGGGAGAAGGAAAAGAGGGAGGAAGGAGGGAGGGAGGAAAGTAAAGGAGGGAGGAAGGAAGGGAGGATAGGAAAGAAGGAAGGAAGGAAGGTAAGAGGGAGGGAGGAAAGAAGGAAGGAGGGAGGGAGGGAGAAAGGAAAAGAGGAAGGGAGGAAGGAAGGAAAGAAAGAAGGACAGAGGAAACAAGTAAGGGAAAAAGGTAGGGGGGAAGAAAGAAAGAGAAGGAGGGAGGGAGGAAAGAAGGAAGGGAGGAAGGAAGGAAGGAAGGTAGGAGGGAGGGAGGAAAGAAGGAGGGAGGGAGGGAGAAAGGAAAAGAGGAAGGGAGGAAGGAAGGAAGGTAGGAGGGAGGGAGGAAAGAAGGAAGGTAGGAGGGAGGGAGGAAGAATGTAACTGAAAGGAATAATATAGGAATATAATAGGTAGGCTGTTCCACAGCTTTGGGGCCACTGAGAAGACTCTGTCCCCACGAGTACAGAGTCTGGACCGAGGCTCTGTCCCCACGAGTACAGAGTCTGGACCGAGGCTCTGTCCCCACGAGTACAGAGTCTGGACCGAGGCTCTGTCCCCACGAGTACAAAGTCTGGACCGAGGCTCTGTCCCCACGAGTACAGAGTCTGGACCGAGGTTCTGTCCCCACGAGTACAGAGTCTGGACCCAGGTTCTGTCCCCACGAGTACAAAGTCTGGACCGAGGTACTGTCCCCACGAGTACAAAGTCTGGACCGAGGTTCTGTCCCCACGAGTACAGTGTCTGGACCGACGTACTGTCCCCACGAGTACAGAGTCTGGACCGAGGCTCTGTCCCCACGAGTACAAAGTCTGGACCGAGGCTCTGTCCCCACGAGTACAAAGTCTGGACCGACGTACTGTCCCCACGAGTACAGAGTCTGGACCGAGGCTCTGTCCCCACGAGTACAAAGTCTGGACCGAGGCTCTGTCCCCACGAGTACAGAGTCTGGACCGACGTACTGTCCCCACGAGTACAAAGTCTGGACCGAGGTTCTGTCCCCACGAGTACAGTGTCTGGACCGACGTACTGTCCCCACGAGTACAGTGTCTGGACCGAGGTTCTGTCCCCACGAGTACAAAGTCTGGACCGAGGTTCGGTCCCCACGAGTACAGAGTCTGGACCGAGGCTCTGTTCCCACGAGTACAGAGTCTGGACCGAGGTACTGTCCCCACGAGTACAGAGTCTGGACCGAGGCTCTGCCAGGAGCAGCTGGTTTGCCGACCTAAGTGCTCTGGAAGTACTGTGAGGCTGTACCAGCTCTGATAAATAAGATGGTGCCAGACCGTTTGTTGTGCACTTTAATGTTTACTCTTTAGTGTTAGGAAACATCTGTCTTATCTGTTCCACCGTGGTGAGAAACGTCTTCTCGGTTCCTTTGAATGCCTTAAACATGTGAATAAATGGACAATAAAGCCAACTTTGACTTTGACAATATAACTGACAGACTCCTGCTACATCATGAGTACTATATGACTACGTACTACTGCGCTATTATTACTGTGTGGTGTGCTACTTTAAGTTGTGTAAAAACATGTCACTATTTCCACCTGTTCTTTACCTATTATTATCACAATGATACGGATGATGAGAAACCTTTCACTCTTAGTTAGATTCCTATAGAATATACTCAGACTAAGACTTTTTGACAAACACACGACGTTCATTCATCTACACGTATACTACTCAAAGTTATCCGTCACGTCACCAAGTTTCAGCCTTTTGTCGTTTGCTCTTTCTCACCTTTTTTTCGTGTTTCTCAAGCTCGCTCGATTCCTCCCCTCTCGTGTTCGTGTCTTCGTCTTACTCTCTCTCTCCGGTCCACGTCTCGTATTTTTCTTCTTCCTCTTCTCCTCTGTTGCTGTTGCTTTCTGTCGTTTGTCTTTTACTTCTACCTTCTTTGCCACTTCCTTTTCTGCACCCACCCACTCTCTCATTACCACACACACAAACACACTTTTTAGCACGCACATGCACTTTCTATTCCCCTCATCCAAGGTTACGGGTCCCCGTTAGACTGCATGCCACGGGCTTCAGCACTGTGTATCTTTATATTTATTTGTATATTTATTTTTGTGTGTGTGTGTGTGTGTGTGTGTGTGCATGTGTGTTTGTGTGTGTGTGTTTGTGTGTGTGTGTGTGAGTGCATGTGTGCATGTGTGTGTTTGTGTATGTGTGTTTATGTGTGTGTGAGTGTGTGTGTGTGCGTGCATGTGTGAGTGCATGTGTGTGAGTGCGCGTGTATGTGTGTGTGTGTGAGTGTGTGCATGCGTGTGTGTTTATGTGTGTGTGTGTGAGTGTGTGCATGTGTGTGTGTTTGTGTATGTGTGTTTATGTGTGTGTGTGAGTGTGTGAGTGTGTGTGCGTGCATGTGTGTGTTTCACAGTGGGGCTGTATTGTATAAACTGATTTTCCACGTTCTTTTCTCTCCAGCTGCCAGATGAACAGCAGCAGGATATAAAGCTACTGGGAAACAGTCAGGAAGCCTAACCTGCTAGCACCATAGAAAACCATAGCCGTCACCATAGAAATAAAATGAAGAGCAAAGACACCACTGTTCACAGAAGCAATCTTCTTCACTATCAGATAAACAGACCCTGTAGGGGGTTTTCCAAAGTTGCACAATCCAAATTGTGTCCGTCTCTATACAAGTCAATGGAGAATTCACCAACTTCTCACTTGATTTCTAACCTCAGTAAACGTTTTCAAAATGTGTTTATGGTCTCAATCGCTAGTTTAAAGCCTTCTTCAATGCAGTATGATGTTCATTTGGGACATTTTGGCCTCCCTGATTTTATATGTGACGATAAAGCAGGGTATGCATTAGGGCGTGGCTACGTTGTGATTGACAGGTTGATTGGTTCACAGGTTCAGGAGGGCGCCTCATGCTCCTCCTGATGCCCATATAAGTAGAATCCATGTTTTTATTTTTCCCAGCATGCACCTGAAATTTTCAAGATGGCGCTGCCCAGATCCGAAACTATTGGCCTCCGAGCAGCAGTCCATAAACCAATGGGTGACGTCACGGATGTTACGTCCATTTCTTATATACAGTCTATGGGCGAGACCCATAGAAAGGGGACTGCTGGGGGTCTTTAAAGGCAGGGTCAGGCAGTAGGCTAGCCGACTTGGGTCAGAGGTAGGTTGGGGCCTAGTTGGTGAGCTGCTGTGCTGCTTTGGGGAGGAGCTGGGTGACTCAAGGGAAACCGGCTAGAACAAAGGCCTCAAGAGGAACCGGATCAGGAACAGGGTTTAAATGAAACTTCAACCGCAAGAAAGACACTTCTTAGACACACTCAGGGGCCTGCTACCAGACGGCAGTGAGGTACCTAAAGCAGCCTGGCTCTTCATTAAGGAAAATGTCTTTTTACGCACCTAAATCCTCCTTTGGAAATGGCAGACGGAACAAGTGAATGACTGCTGGGTCTGTACTTTCCAGTTCATACTGTCACTAGTGTTTGGATGGAGCGAACAGGAACAGAACCCATGCAGACGGGTTCAATGAGACGAAGCTTTAACACTCAACATTAGAAACAACAAGCTTTCAGGTTGTTAATGGGAAGAGACCAGAAAAGGGAAGTGGCACTGACGGCAGGGACAGAGGCAGAAAGGGGCCACGGAAAGA
The DNA here is from genome assembly GCF_963691925.1 of Scomber scombrus. Classification (NCBI taxonomy): domain Eukaryota; kingdom Metazoa; phylum Chordata; class Actinopteri; order Scombriformes; family Scombridae; genus Scomber; species Scomber scombrus. Next base: position 31,866,446 of record NC_084979.1, on the reverse strand, counting down.
CAAACAGAACAGAGGCAGAAATCGTGACAAGAGGAGCTGGAACAATTAGGAGAATATGCGCTGTGACAGAAATAAAGAAAGAATGCTTTGACAGTTATGCAGACAGAAGTTAGATGCTATAAAACATCTTTCTAAAGCAAAGCACTCCATGACTAATGTGGGAGGCGGTCATGTGACAGTCACAGAGATATGAAAGGAGAGAATATTACAGCCTTCAGTAGGTGATGTTACACCGAAGCTGCAACACAACATGATGCTGGACAGAGAGCTGCAATGAGAGTGTAGTATGACATAAAAATACATACGTACATACAAATCTGTCCTCCCTTTCCTCTCCCATTAATCATCTCACGACCCCTCACATGTATCTGCTGACCCTTTGGAGGGGCCCCACCCCTAGGTTGGGAACCACTGGACTAAACTAGCTAACTGTATATAAAGTAGTGTAAACTAGCTCCACCTCCAGCAGCTACAACAGTAACATGCTGCTCTAACACTGATGCTTCACTATTAATAATCTAATGATGTCATAATAATAATATATCAGTCAGAGGACCAAACCACTACTTTACTGTAATACTGCATACTACATCACTATAATACTGCAGTACTTTTACTATAATACTGCATACTACATCACTCATAATACTGCAGTACTTTTACTGTAATACTGCATACTACATCACTCATAATACTGCAGTACTTTACTGTAATACTGCATACTACATCACTCATAATACTGCAGTACTTTTACTGTAATACTGCATACTACATCGCTTATAATACTGCAGTACTTTAGACATCACAGGTTCATGTTCCCTCTTGTCCATTTTGACCCTTTAACTCTCTCTCCATCTTTTGTTTTCATCATCTTTCTATTTTATGTTTCCTCTCTAACTTCCTTTCTTCTCACATCTGTCAACCGCTCTTCCTTTTTCCTGTGTTCCTCTTTTCTTCTTCTCATTTCTTTTCACTTTATCCTCTCTTCATGTCCCATTATCTCACACATGACAATATAAAAGCTCCCTGTGTCATTAGTGGATGAATTAAAGTATTTTAGTTGTGAGTCTATAGTGACCTGTTTTCAGTCCTGGTGCTGAGTTACCATAGCAACTAATGAAACAACTTCACAGGGAGTCACTGAAGACAACAGCACCATGCCTGCTGTGGTTCACACAGACTCCCCAATCTAATTCATTTAGTCACTCTGCATTTTATTGATCACGAGGGAAATTTGGAAAGAAGAAAAAACTAAGTTCTGATACACAAATGTGTTTTCAGTTTTTGGACTTTTTTTCTAATCTTTGATTTTTGCTGAAATATTGGATCATTTGAACATTTATTGAAATGAAAGCATGTGAGAAGTTTAGAGGGAAAAAAATCACTATTTGGTGGAGCTGTTAACAACTCATAAACATCTTACAAACACATCACAGTAGAATAGCGACACGACACAACACTGAACTTCATGAGCAATTTTTATTAAAGGACAGGTTCACGATTTTCAAGTGTGTCTTAAACTAACAGTCACGAGCCCAAATGATGTAATGATTCCTCCTGTTCATACTGACCATGAGAAGATCCCTTCATAATGTTTACAATGGAAGTGATGGAGGACTAAACCCACAGTTCCTTTCCTTCCTTCCTTCCTTCCTTCCGTCCTTCCTCCCTCCTTCTCTCTTTCTTTCCTTTCTCTCTCTTTCCTCCCTTCTTCCATCCCCCTTTCTTCCTTCCTTCTTTCCTTCCTTCCTCCCTCCCTCCTTCTTTCCTTGCCTCCTTCCTTCCTTCCTTTCCCTCCTTCTTTCCTTTCCCTACCTTCCTCCCTTCCTTCTTTCCCCTGTCCTTCTGTCCTTCCTTCCTCCCTTCCTCTTTTCCTTTCTCCCTCCCACCCTCCCTCCTTCCTTCCTTTCCCTCCTTCTCTCTTTCTTTCCTCCCCCCTATCTTCCTCCCTCCCTTCTTTCCCCTGTCCTTCCTTCCTTCTGTGCTTCCTTCCTTTCCTTCCTCCCTCCTTCTCTCTTTCTTTCCTCCCCCCTACCTTCCTCCCTTCCTTCTTTCCCCTGTCCTTCTGTCCTTCCTTCCTCCCTCCCTCCTTCTTTCCTCCCCCTACCTTCCTCCCTTCCTTCTTTCCCCTGTCCTTCTGTCATTCCTTCCTTCTGTCCTTCCTTCCTTTCCTTCCTCCCTCCTTCTCTCTTTCTTTCCTGCCCCCTCCCTTCCTCCCTTCCCCTGTACTTCTAACCTTCCTTCCTCTTTTCCTTTCTCGCTCCCACCCTCCCTCCTTTCCTTTCCTCCCTTCCTCCCTCCTTCCTCCTTTCCTTCCTTCTTCCTCCCTTCCTCATTTCTTTCCTTTCTCCCTCCCACCCACCCTCCCTCCTTTCCCTCCTTCCTCCCTCCCTCCTTTCCTTCCTTCTTCCTCCATTCCTCATTTCTTTCCTTCTGAATTATTTTTTAGAGCAACAGACAATGAGGAATATCCAACTCTCTGCTCTATGACCGATCCAGCCAAACACGGTATTCAGAAGTGCTGCACTTTGTGTCAGTGGATGCAGGCAGGAGTGAAACCTGACGGAACAGTGACATCTAGTGGCTTCTGTGCAGATTACATGTCAGTCAATCACATGATGTATTTGTTAACTTATTTTTTATTTATTTATTTTGTATATGATTGTTAATTGAGTAGTGGAGAATGGTTAGGTTTAACCTTCCTGTTGTCCTCGAGTCAAGGAAGGAAGGAAAGATGGAAGGATGGAATGAAGGAAGGAATGATGGAAGGGAGGAAAGGAGGAAGGAAGGATGGAAAGGAAGTAAGGATGGAAGAAAGAAGGAGGGAGGGAGGGAGAAAGGAAAAGGTGAAGGAAGGACAGAAGGAAGGGAGGAGGAAAGAAAGAGAAAAGGAGGGAGGAAGGAAGGAAAGGAAGGAGGGACGGAGGAAGGAAGGAAGGAAGAAGGGAGGGAGGGAGAAAGGAAAAGAGGAAGGAAGGAAAGAAGGTAGGGAGGAGGAAAGAAAGAGAAAAGGAGGGAGGAAGGAAGGGAGGAAAGGAAAGAATTAAGGGAGGAAGGAAAGGAAGGAAGAAAAGAAGGAAGGAAGGAAGGAAGGAGGGAGGGAGGAAGGAAGGAAAGAAGGAATATTGCATATGCTTCATCCTACTCCCTTTTCTGACATGTTGGGTTCATTTTATTATAGTTGTTTTGACTGTTCTCATTGGTTTTGTTTGTTTGTTTGTTTCTTAGATTACTTTTTTTCTCATACATGTTCGAAATAAATCAAAAATAATAGCGAGTAAGCTGCACAGTTTATAAATACATAATACATTGTGTGTGTACAAACGCAGATAAAATGTAATGTGTATATAAATATAGGCCTGTATTTGAATACATCACGTCATCAGAGTAGCTGTACTGTGACAGAAATAAATAAATAAAGAGGGAATATTTTGACATGAAGTATAATGAAAACGTCTTTTCAAAGCAAAGCACTCCATGACTAAGATGACTGGCGGTCATGTGATAGTTGTAGAGATATTACATGAGAGACTATTACAGTCTACAGTAGATGATGTTTCACTGTCAGCTGCAACATGACGGGTTAGGGTTGCAGAGACACCGAGCAGCTGTCAGAGGGAGATAAGTTTCTTAGTAACGGAAATAGCTGCTGCGGCTAAAAATCTAACAACCCTCTCAGAAAATTGAAAGTTGTTTGAATTAATTTTCATTTATGGGATGGTCACTACAGGTGTACATCCGGGTGTGATGTCAGACTTGGCTCTGCTACCATTTTCAGGGTTTTTTCTAGCTTGTATTTTCCTTTTAAAGCAGATTTGTGATCTTGCAAATGAAGTTTACTTAAATAATACTTTCTTTTATGCTTTTTGTTGTTGTTGTTGTTGTTACTTTATCTTTTATTATTATCAGGATATTATATGTGATACTTTAAATGGCAAGGACGAGAATAAGAATAACTCAGTACTAGCAGTTTAGTAACAACCACAACTGTACTGTTATCTGCAGCTGGCAGGCTCAAGTACAATACACCAGCACAAAACCATAGTCTTCCTCTTGTTGCTTGGAAGAAGCTAACTGGTGTTACTGAGAAGTGACTACACACATTTTCCTCCCATATTGTTTTCCACTACAGTTAATAAGTTCTGGTCATTGGAGTATTTCCACTCTTTATGTTGAGCAGCTGAGCACTGAAACTGAGTTGGCTCTGTTCACAGTGCTTGGGTTTATAGGTAAGGACACTGAACATTTTGATCCACACAACTGTATTCACAACACTGATGATGATTTTAGGGAACTGAAATACAATGTAGTTGATTTGGCCCACGCAACCCAAAGTGAGAAAGTTAGACTTGTGTGGAAGATGAGCTCTAAAGCTGTTCACACATTTATGCAGACACAACTGCAACTGAAACATCAGATACTTTGGTGAAGAAAAGCTACCAGGTACATTATCTATGAACATTTAACAATATTTTCTCATCATGTTGAGAGAAAATGTGATTCACCAGTGTTATGTTTATAACAAAATATATCTGCTGTTGTAATTTAGTCAAATATGAACATAATTTGCAGGACACCGAGTTGACTCATAGTGTAGAAGAACAACATTTCACAATAAGAAAGTAAGAAGTTGTTGAACATTCTCGGAAACATGATCAGTTGTGTATCATCAGCATAAAGGTGAAGAATAGCAAGTTTATAGTTAATATCTGCTGATTTAACAAAGAATAAAGAAAGATAGTAGAACAAACTGGAACCTTGCAGCACATGTTAACCTGCTCAGTACAGAATCCAGATCCAAATCCAAACATCATTATTTGTTTGCTGTCTCTATGAAGGCAGAGTAGATGTTGTCTGGATCAGCTGCATCCAGGTTCTTGAGGTGGACAGATAACTGAAAATAAAAAAAGGAATGACATCAAACTTGAAGTTTGCTGATATTTTAGTGATAACAACTCAACAGGTCAGAGGTCTAATAACAGTCATTATGATTTTATATAATCATACTTTTGTTCATATTAATGGAGTAGTTGCAGGCATCAAATTGTTTATTACTAACTACAAAAATAAGGATTAGGGTTAACATGAGACATTCAGAGTTAAAGAAAGTCACCTCCTTGTTTCTGCTGTCTGAAGTTTCTCTGGTGTTCAAACCAGAGTTCCTTCTCATCATCAGTTTGTAGACGAGCAGCAGAACAACAGCAACCAGCACAATAATCAGAGACATAGATGCAACCAGAGGCCAGAAGTAACCTGGACGAGAGACATTGGGGACGGCTGGGAAGGAAGAGAGAGAAAGACATGTAGAGTATAGTTTAAAAGGCTGGGATCTTCTGTCTTGTAGTCAGAGCTTGTTTTTGACCACGGAACATGTGGTTGATGTGAAACACAATCAGTGGTTTCATATTATCACTCTGATCTACAGGATGCAGGAATGCACCAACAAAAGCAGGAGAGAAGAAGGCCGCAAGCAATGCAGGATTGCATGAAATAATCAGTTTCCAAATATTTTATGACTGAGGAAACATGTTCTACACTTGTGTTGGACCTAAAGGACACACTCAGCATGTTTTGGTGAGTAACACTGAATATAAATATAACCTGTTTACAAGAAAACTGCACAGGGAACCTTTATCAAACATAGAGATCTTCCTGTTGAACAAAACCCTCAAAGACTTTGGTCTGGATGTTTGTTGACTTGTCATGTGTTTACATCATATGTTAATAATTATCTTACATCATGAGAAATGTAGGATGTGTTTAAATATTAGGTATGAAGATAATAAGGTAATATATTGTAAAACTGAATGTGAAATGTATTCTTCTTGTTACTAAATAAATATTTGACTGTTTTAAGAGGACGTTTAGTTGCAGAGAGACAGTGATGGACAGATGGACAGACATGAACTGTCCTGTACCTGCAAACTGCTCTGTGGTTTCAGGGAAAGATGATGAAGGTGTGAAGCTTCCTGAACTGGAGATTAAGCTCTGTGTTGTTGCTGGTGTGGAGGCTGATGAGACTGATGTTGGAAAAGGTCGGAGAGTCCAGTTTGGTTCTTCAGTGGTTGGAGCTGTGAACAATGAAAACACAATGAAACTATCAGATACTGAATCAATAATATAGAGGAATGAAGACAAAGTTTGGCATGAGATTATTGATTAATATTATAATATGAAGAGCAGGCCAGCAGCTAAAGTATACTGAAAAAGCAGATGATGAGTCCTTTTAAGTTGAATCTGGACACAATGAGCCAACAGTGTGTACTGTACAGACAGCAGACCAAGTGAAATCCTGACACCATGATTTTAGTGCCACCATTGACTGTAAATAAATATGGACAACAAGTCTCCACTTCCTGCCCCTATTCAAAAGTGAAGTCAAAATATCTGCTTTCTGAGCTGCTATTCTGCTTGTGTGATGTCATTTACAACCTGTGCCATATGATGCCGGAGCCGGGACGTCACTAGGATTTTATGTTTAGGCGGGCTAAGCCCCAAAGCAATGTGCGCGCTGCAAATTTTTTCTTAAACAAAAATTACATCTTTGAGGTATACAGAGCTCTATGAGCGATGTGCCATGCTCACAGTCTACCAGAACCAGTCGTCCTGCAGTAAGCACCGCTGCAGACGTTGGTTGAACATTAATATACATCGCTGTACATTTTTTGAAGGCGTTAGTTAAGGCGGCCGCCTAAGCTGGAAAGTGCTGTGGGAAACCCTGAATGGTTTGGGGGGGCTTTAGAACATTTTAGGGAGGCTTAAGCCCCCCCCCAAAAAAATTGGCCTAACGTCGTCCATGTGCCCGAGGCTTTCACAGCTGCCAATCATGATATCAAACACTCTTTTATATCTAATCAAAAACAAATTCATCATGAAAATGAGCAGTTGTATAAACATCAGTGTGATTTTTTTTCCAGAGGTAATCCTGATATTTTGGCTTCACTTTCGGGGGGCTGTCATAACATCCATCTTTATACATCATGATTGTTGATGGGTACCACACCTCCTCCTACGACTTTCGGCCCACTGTTGTGCACAGTGAGTTACCAAAACAGTGCTCCACAGGAAAAAATTCCAGTTTGATTGTGTGAAGCCTCTGACCATTATCTTTTTTCTTTAAGAATTCATATGCACTTACCAGAAGGTACATACATAAACTTAAACATAAACTTTTTCATGATTTTCTATGCAAAACTCACCATCTACAACAAAGATCGGGAATGAGTAGGATGAATCTGGAGACAAAGGTCTGCCGTAACCACACTTGTACCGTCCTGTGTCCGACTTCTTCAGCTGTGTGATGGTCACATACAGTCCATATGCAGATCCTTTTGTACTTTCAATACTGTATCTGCTCCTCTGAGCTCTGTTATCTGCTGTTTCAATCAGGATGTCTTCTTCTTTTTTACATTCATCCTTACAAAAGAACTTCCTCCTTCCATAGACTGTACCACTGCATCCATATGTGGCACTTCCTCCCTCAGTTACTGCACGGATGAAACCAGTGTTTACCCCCAAGGGTAGTTCTGAAAAGATGAACAATCAACAGTTAATGTCTGTACTTCCTGTAAGATGCTGCAGTCTGATCACAATATTTCCTGCTTCACATTCACACAGATCCACAGAGTCACACTGGGAGCTGCCCAGTTCAACCACAGTCTGACTGCTGGATACACTGAGTCAATATATCATAAACATACAGTGGCCCCGAAGGGCAAAGGACAACAACAAAAAGAAAAATACAAGGACAAAAAGAAAAACATAACAGAATCAGAATCAGCAGAATCAGAATCACATGTATTGTCATTATACAGGTAGTACAACGAAATTAGAGGCAATGCCTTAAAGTGCACATGAAAAAATACATAAACCGCATTCAGTCCATTCACACATAAAATTGTAGTAGAAACAGTGTAATAATATAAATAATACATAAATAATACATACATATTGTAGTTGCAGCAGCAGAGGGTTAGCCATGTTTGTGTTCAGCAAGAAACTTTCAGTAGAAACTCACCATCTTTCACAATGAGGTCAAATTCACAGAAAGCATCTGGAACCAAAGATCCACCCAAACCATATCTGTACCGTCCAGAGTCCGACTTGGTCAGCTGTGTGATGGCCACAAACACAACCCTTTTTCCAGTGGATCTCGTTTCATATCTGATGCTGTATCTGCCGCTCTGAGTTGTGACACCATCTGTTTTAATGAGAATGTTTTCTTCTTTACATTCTCCTTTACAGAAGAACTTGGTGCTTCCAGACGAAGTCAAGTAGCAATTTAATGAACCCTTTCCTCCTTCAGCTCCAGCATAAAGGTTTACTGCATTGCTGAGTCCAGTGTTTCCATCCTGCAGTGCTGTTGGAAAGATGAACAGTGAATACTTTGTGTATTATAGACTTACTGTAAAACAGACTGCAGCTTAATGAGAGCTAATCCATCACTTCACAGAGAAGCAGAGATGAAACAGAGGCAATGTGGTGGAAGAAACAGCACATACTCTTCTGTGTCTTATAATTAAACATCATCCTAACACCTTATATGAAAGCTTTGCTTCACAGTTAGATGTGTCTGGGTTTTGTTTACCATATATGGTGATAATGATTCTCACTTTTCTTCCTTGTCTGTAAATATGAGTTGAGAACCACATAAGGGAAGTGTCAAGATATCATGAGGAACATGTTGCTGTTTCCTGTGTTGTGTGGTTGTAGACTGCTGTATAAAACCAAGAACTGACAGAGGCTGCTGCTCTCGGTCTAATGCATATAATGTTATAGGTTGAAACACTTAAAAGTGTTTTGATTGAATAACACAGAAAGACATTGTGTCTTTGTGAGTCTCTTATTTTAGTAGAACATTTTAACTACAGGCAGCAAAGTGTTCACTGACTGTACAGCAGTTGCTGTTGTTCTACTCTCAGCTGCAGTTGTAGTCACAGTGTTAAATTCAAAGATTAGATTATAGAAATGTTGCAGCAGCAAATAGTAACAGAATCATTTAGAGAACAACAGAATAACAAATTAACATCACAGCAACATAAAAACTTAAGTGATAGAAATGTGACATTTGTTAAAATGTGCTGCACCTTTACAGGTAATCAGTCCTCACCTGATAAGAAGCAGAAGAACAGAACCTGGTGGATATTCATTCTGAGTTTCATCCTGATGCAGAAAATCATCAAACTGTCAGAGAACTGCCTCAATATGTCTGTCTGATCAATCAGGAAGATGGAGACGCTTTAACTTAACATTACTTCCTCTCCCCCCCCTCTCTCTCTCTCTCTCTCTCTCTCTCTCTCTCTCTGTCTGTCTGTCTCTTTACAAAATGAAGACAATGATAATGATGGTTAAGTGTACATTAATGAGTAAATAATCTTATTTTGTGACCCATTAAATTACCTCTATGACCTCTGTATAATTATTCAGACACATTAAAACCAACAAAGCAAACAGTCCAGTATGTAAACACACCAGCATCTCACTGCAAAATATATTGACCTCATACATATCGTTACATAGGCCTTACAAGAAACATCACCTGGATGCACTGGGACGCATCATCAGTATTGTAACCTGGAGTCAACAGGTGTTTCGGGTCTCACAACATACACCCTCGTCCACAGATCAGCCCTCTTCATCCAAAGCCACCTTGTAGCTTTCTCTGCGGCTTTGCTTGCGGATTTAATGGCCCTCTTCTTGGCTGCTCCTGTGACTCCTAATCGATAGAGGACTTTGCAGAGTGAACGTCCTGCAAAGCCTCTGCAGCCGACCTCTATGGGCTCGTAGAATGGTCTCCAGCCTCTGCCCCTGCACTCCTCCACTAGTTCCTGATACGTGGCGTGTTTCCTCTCATTAGCTTCCTCTATGCGCTTTTCCCAGGGCACTGGAGCGATGTCGTTGCAATGTGTGCTGGGAACTTCAGCTGCTTTCCCAGGTCGACCTGCAGCTGCCAGTCAGAGGCTGTGTGGAGGAGGCCTGTTGTTGTCTGTGGCCAAGCGCAGGGCTTCTCTCCATCATGAAGGGGATTGCCCTCTTCGGAGCTTGATGGTGCTTGCTGGTGCTGATGGCTGAGACTACACTTTCGGCAACTGCCTTAAGCACCTGGTCATGGCGCCAATGATAGCGGCCATCTGCCAGGGCCTTTGGACAGCTGCTGAGGAGATGTTCCAAATGAGCCTCTTCCAGAGCAGAGAGGGCAAGAAGGTGTCTCGCTCTTACCCCAAACGTGGCGGTTTGCTGGCCTTGGCAGGGCATCATAGACTGCTTGCACCAGGAACCGGACCCAATGGAAATCTGCCTGCATGATGTTTGACCAGGTGATCCTGCGCTACAGCACACTTTCCCACTTAGTCCAGGCTCCCTGCTGCCGAAGTCCTACCGTTCTGCTCACTCGCTCTTCCTCCACACCAGCTCGGACCTCTTCCTGGAGTAGATGGTGCCTCTCCTTGCCCTGGGTCTTGCTAACTTGGGTCTTTGGGAAGTAACCCAAGCCTGCTCTGCCAGACGCCAAGGTGCCCACCAGTGCCTTCTGTCTAAGGCGTGATTCTGCGACTTCCACTGCCTTGTCCGCCCTCCATTACCTTCCTGTCCTGACCTTTATACCGGCTGATGACACTTTGCAGTCCCTGGAGTCCTTGTACTGTTGGGCTTCTCTTGTGCGTGCTACCTTGAATTCTTCAGTGAGGCCACTGAATGGTAGCTGCAGGGGGCTACTCGTCCCATACAGGGCTGCGCTGGAGAGGCTGGAAGACCCAGCCACTTCCGAAGAAAGCCACTGATCTTCCTTTCAAGGGACTCCATGGTTGTCATAGGGACTGCATAGATCAGGAGTGGCCACAGGACTCGGGTCAGGATGGAATGCTGGTAGGCCAGACTTGTCAACCTTGGTGAGCCAAGTACCGAGCTGTTGCGTGGACTTCTGGATGGCGACGGTGTCTTTCAGGCTTGAGTGAAATAGCTTCCCCAAACTCTTGACCGGCTGCTCTGTGATGGATGGTATGATGGTTCTTGAGATTGAAAACCGGAAATTGTCAGTCACCTTACCCTTCTTCAACACCATGGACCTTGACTTAGAGTGCTTCAGATCCTTAATCTTACTGGGAACATGGTGGTGGTCTAGTGTGAGCTCAACCAGCTTGTGAGGTATAGACCCGTAGGCGTTGGCCAGGTCCAACCACAACACTGCAAAGTCTCCTCTATTCTCATGAGCTCTCTGATGAGCTGCGTAACTACACCAGTGTGCTACAAGCAGCCGGGAACTCCAGGAACCCCGCCCTTCTGGACGGAAGGGTCAATGTAGTTGTTCTTGAGTAGATACTTGGTCAGTCTTCTGGAGACGATGCTGAAAAACACCTTCCCTTCTACACTCAACAGTGAGATTGTCCGAAACTGGTCGATGTTTCTCGATTTCTCTTTGGGGATCCACACTCCCTCCGCACACCTCCACTGGTCAACAACTCTCCCTCTTTGCCAGATCACCTTTAAGGTCTTCCATAGGTCCCGGAGAAGCTCTGGGCAGTGCTTGCAGGTAGGGTACACCCCTGGGTCCTGGAGTAGATGATGATCAAGCTGCCTTAATGACCCCCTCCACCTCCTTCAGGCTCAACTCCCTCAGATTGAACTTTGTTGTTGGGGGGGCGGGGTTGATGACGGCTCTGTTGGCGTCCAGATCGTGTTCCCTCATTGGGTCACTTTAGGAATCCTGGACTGACTGAGGCCGACTCTGTGCCTGCACCATCACTGAGCACTGATTACCTGGCATTCACTGTGAGCACAGAGGATGGCATCCCAGGGAGAGTACTGTGGGACTGTGGACACCAGCTGGCGGAGGTATTTAGCAACATATTCAACTTCTCTCTGTCAACATGCACTGTCCCTAAATGCCTCAAGTCTGCCACCATTGTGCCTGTCCCCAAGAAGACATCTATCAGCATTCTGAATGACTACAGACCCCTCACTCTTACTTCAACTGTGATGAAGTGTTTTGAGAGACTGGTCCTGGCCCATATTAAATCTTCACCCCCAACAACCCTGGACCAACATCAATATGCCCACAGAGCCAATAGATCAACAGAGGACGCCATCAACACACAGCTCTGCACTCTGCACCCTAACACATATGTAAGAATGTTGTTTGTAGACTTTAGTTCTGCTTTCAATACCATCATCCCCAGCAGAATGGTGGACAAACTGCTCAGGGTGGGTGTAAATGCCAACACGTGCAGATTGATTAAGGACTTTTTAATAACCTGGGGTCCTATCACTCCCCAGTCCTGACGCTCAGTACCGAAGCCCCACAGGGTTGTGTGTGCTGAGTCCTATGCTTTTCACCCTGAACACCTACGACTGCACACGATCCACAGCACCAAACAGATCATCAAGTTTGCTGATGAAATGACTGTGGTGGAGCTGATAAAAAACAACGACGAGGCTGCATATAGAGAGGAAGTCCAAACATGTATTGTTTTGGTGCTCTGATAATAACCTGGCACTTAACCCGACAAAAACAAAGGAACCGGTCATTGACTTCAGGAGGAAGAGAGAGCTACCGGCTCCTCTCTACATTAGAGGAGACACGGTGGAGAGAGTTACCGATCTTAAGTTCCTGGGTACATACATCACCCAGGACCTCATATGGACTGTTCTCACCACTGCTCTAGTGAAGAAGGCACAGCAGCAGCTCTATTTTTCAAGGACTCTGTGGAGATTGAATCTCTCCCCACAGCTTCTGTTGTCCTTCTACAGATGTTCAGTTGAAAGTATCTTCTCTCATGGCGTCCTGGTGTGGTTTGCTAGCTACACTGTGGCTAACAAGAAAGCATTACAGAGAGTGATTAAAATTGCACAGGACAACAAACACAAAGCTACCCTCCTTTAAAGGCATTTACAGACATTTACAAACATGATACTCATCCTGCCAATCACCTCTTCACTCTGCTGCCTTCTGGGAGGCATTACAGGTCAATGAAGACCTGCACCTCCAGACTAACAGTGTTTATCCAAGTGCAATTAAGGAACTAAACTCTATCAAATAAAACTGCAACAATTCATGATTTGTGCAATAATGAATAATCTCCTGCTGGGGTATTCAATATAATATAATGTGCAATATATTTATTTCTTATTATTTATTTGCCAATTTATTCATTTATTCTACATTCGAGTCATGATTGATTGTGTTCTTTTTTTATCCTGCTTTTTTTTTGGTAGTTATTCGTTTGTTCTTTTATACGCCATTAAAAGGAGAAGCACTGAAATGTCAACAACAACAATAAACATATTCTATTCTATTCTTTTGGACAAGTTTCTTAAGGACTCAGTAAAGTATTTTTGTTGAGCCTCATTAAAAGTTTCTCATGATTATGACATTATACAAAGGACTAGTAAATGAATCATTATTCAGCAAAGTAGAAGAAAAAAACAAAATGAGCAGAAATTCACCAAATCAATCATCAATCAATCGTCATTCAAAAATGAAATGTATAGTGTATTAAAGATATCTTTAAAAAGCATTAAATATCAAGAATTTTTCTTGAAAAATGTTCCAGTTAAAGAGTCGTGATGTCTGTCTGATGTTTAGAGAATGAATCAGCTGAAACACACAACAGAAAACTTTATTTAAAACAAAAAACAACTTACAGCCAACCAAAACTTCAACTTCAGGATTTTACAAAGGTCATGTTATCAGGATGCTATCAGTAAACCACACACGCACGCACGCACGCACGCACGCACGCACGCACGCACGCACACACACACACACACACACACACACACACACACACACACACACACACACACACACTTTCTTTTCCTTTTTCTGGCTCTCACTTTCTCACACACACATTTAAACTGACTCTCAGCTCTGCTGCCCCCTGGTGGAGGATTTACTGTGAATCAGCTGAGTTCACACTGACGGAGAAACCAACAGTCAGGATCTCAAATGAACAAAGCAGTTTTTCTTGCTGTAAATCATTCCTCCTCCAGTTTGCAATCCAAACTGTTATCTGCTGATTAAAATAAGAATAAAGAAAGTACAACAAACTGGAACCTTGCAGCACATGTTAACCTGCTCAGTACAGAATCCAGATCCAAATCCAAACATCATTATTTGTTTGTTGTCTCTCTAAGTGTAGAGTAGGTTTGGTCTGGATCCATGTCGGCTGCATCCAGACTCTGGTAGACGGGATCTTCACTCATGGAGACAGGAGGACGGTTCTTATAGACGACAGATAACTGAAAATAAAACAGGAATAACATCAAACCTAAAATACAGCAGTAAGTAGTGTAACAGAACAGATATTGTGTTCTTCTTAGATAATTGTATGCTGATATTTTAGTGATAACAACTCAAAAGGTCAGAGGTCTAATAACAGTCATTATGATTTTATTTCATTATAGTTTTGTTCATATTAGTGAAGTAGTTGCAGACATGAGATTGTTTATTACTAACTACAAAAATAAAATGTGTGCCAACAGTTAGAGTTAACATGAGACATTCAGAGTTAAAGAAAGTCACCTCCTTGTTTCTGCTGTCTGAAGTTTCTCTGGTGTTCAAACCAGAGTTCCTCCTCATCTTTAGTTTGTAGACGAACAGCAGAACAACAGCAACCAGCACAATAATCAGAGACATAGATGCAACCAGAGGCCAGAAGTAACCTGGAAGAGAGACACCGGAGATGGCTGGGAAGGAAGAGAGAGAGAGAGAGACATCTAGTGTATAGTTTAAAAGACTGGGATCTTTTGTCTTGTATTCAGAGCTTGTTTTTGACCACGGATGTGGATCTACGTTGTGAACATGTGGTTGATGTGATACAATCCTACCAGTGGTTTCACATTATCTCACTGATCTACAATGTGCAGGAATGTGCCCAGAAACGCAGTAATGAACCAATAAAAGCAGGAGAGAAGAAGGCCGCAAGCAATGCATGATTTGAAATAATCAGTTTCCAAATATTTTATGACTGAGGGAACAAGCTCAGCACTTGTGTTGGACCTAAAGGACACACTCAGTGTTGAGAAAGTCATCCAGTTTCAGCACTGGCATCCTCTTTAGCCTATTCACAGTTTATATGCACAGTCTGCTGCTGTGCACACAGTGTGCATGTGAACAAACAGTTCACAGATGCTCTGTATTGAGTTATAATTCTACAAACTTCTTACAAAACATTGTAAATGTAAAAATGTATATCATAATGTCTCATGTATAATGACAGCGCTCATGTCTCTTTAATAGTCTGATGGTCACTTTAATGCTGTTCATTTCATATGATCCCTGACCATGTTGTTTATGTTAATTAGTGATTTATTATCATGCCTTCAGGATGATATTTATGTTACAGTGCAATGACAGCACTGTAACAGGGGCCGTCACACATTTCTTTAACTCACCATCTGTGTGTATTATGTCAGCAGTAGTAATGACAGAGATGTGCCTCAGAGCTATGAGGATTATATTTTGTTCATGTATACATCCTTGTACTGTTTATCATTGCATGATATTAATATTTACATTGTGTATTTCATGTTGCATTGTTATGTTCAGTATTATTGTATAAGCTTAATCTCTGTATATATTTACATTTGTTCCCTTTTGTGTAGT
Organism: Scomber scombrus; assembly: GCF_963691925.1. NCBI lineage: Eukaryota > Metazoa > Chordata > Actinopteri > Scombriformes > Scombridae > Scomber > Scomber scombrus. The sequence continues at coordinate 31,850,845 of NC_084979.1, read as the reverse complement.
AACCACATCTGCAAAGGAGCATCCAAATGACCAGCAATAAATGAGTGGCATGCCAGTGATTGTGTCAATAACCGGATTAATTGACGTATTCACGCCATTACTGTTCTTACTGGACAACCTGCGGAGAGTGCAGTAATATATAGAACCAGCAATTAAGGGTTCTTTAAGTTATCCTACCTGAGGTCACATTTTTGTGATTCTTTAAACCAATACCTCTTTTACACTCAGCATGTTTTGGTGAGTAACACTGAATATAAATATAACCTGTTTACAAGAAAACTGCACAAGGAACCTTTATCTAACATGAGATCTTCCTGTTGAACAAAATCCTCAAAGACTTTGGTCTGGATGTTTGTTGACTTGTCATGTGTTTACATTATATGTTAATAATTATCTTACATCATAAGAAATGTAGGATGTGTTTAAATATTAGACATGAAGATAATAAGGTAATATATTGTAAAACTGAATGTGAAATGTATTCTTCTTGTTATTAAATAAATATTTGACTGTTTTAAGAAGACGTTTAGTTGCAGAGAGACAGTGATGGACAGATGGACAGATATGAACTGTCCTGTACCTGCAAACTGCTCTGTGGTTTCAGGGAAAGATGATGAAGGTGTGAAGCTACCTGAACTGGATATTAAACTCTGTGTTGTTGCTAGTGTGGAGGCTGATGGGACTGATGTTGGAAAAGGTCGGAGAGTCCTGTTTGGTTCTTCAGTGGTTGGAGCTGTGAACAATGAAAACACAATGAAACAATCAGATACTGAATCTATAATGCAGAGGAATTAGGTTTTGTTCAGTTGATCATCAAAGTAAATAGTATTTGTTCTGTTTGTTGCTCCTTAATATTCCACAGTCAACTGTCAGTAGTATTATAACAAAGTGGAAGTGATTGGGAACGAGGGCAACTCAGCCACAAAGTGGTAGGCCACGTAAAATGACGGAACAGGGTTTAGCGGATGCTGAGGTGCATAATGCGCAGAGGTCGCCAACTTTCTGCAGAGTCAATCGCTACAGACCTCCAAACTTCATGTGGCCTTCAGATTAGCTCAAGAACAGTGCGTAGAGAGCTTCATGGAATGGGTTTCAATGGTCGAGCAGCTGCATCCAAGCCAAACATCACCAAGTGCAATGCAAAGCGTCAGATGCAGTGGTGTAAAGCTTGCAGCCACTGGACTCTAGAGCAGTGGAGATGCGTTCTCTGGAGTGATGAATAGCGCTTCACCATCTGGCGATCTGATGGACGAGTCTGGGTTTGGCAGTTGCCATGGGAACGGTACTTGTCTGACTGCATTGTGCCAAGTGTAAAGTTTGCCTCAGTGTTAGTGCTCCTCTCACTGCCATAAATTAGATCACACCAATCAAATTCTAGCTGTAACTTTGGCTGTTTGTTTATATCTTGTCATTTCCATATTTATATTTTATAATTTATATCCAATTTTTGATCTTAGATGAAAACAAGAAAAAATCCATTATTAGTTTTTGATTTTAGAACTCATATGCACTTACCAGAAGGTACATAAATTAATAATAAACATTTTCATGATTTTCAATATAAAACTCACCACCTATAACAAAAATCCGGACCCAGTCGAATGAATTTGGAGACGAAGGTCTGCCGTAACCACACTTGTACCATCCTGTGTCCGACTTCTTCAGCTGTGTGATGGTCACAGACAGTCCATATCCTTCTATATATTCAATACTGTACCTGCCACTCTGAGCTCTGTTCTCTGCTGTTTCAACCAGGGTGTCTTCTTCTTTTTCACATTCATCCTTACAGAAGAACTTCCTGCTTCCATTGACAGTACCACCGCATCCATATGTGACACTTCCTCCCTCAGTTCCTGCACCAATCAAACCAGTTTTTACCCCCAACGTTGCTTCTGAAAAGATAAACACTCAACAGTTAGTGTCTGTACTTCCTGTAAGATGCTGCAGTCTGATCACAATATTTCCTGCTTCACATTCACACAGATCCACAGAGTCACACTGGGAGCTGCCCAGTTAAACCACAGTCTGACTGCTGGATACACTGAGTCAATATATCATAAACGTCTCACAGTCTTCGCACAGTTTAATTACATTCTGACTTCATTTATTCTTATGCTTCACAATCATTAAATGGGATGAACATAGTAAATATATCAAGTTTTGTGACTTTCAGTAAAAACTCACCATCTGTAACTATGAGGTCAACGTCACAGTAAGAATCTGGGAACAAAGATCCACCCAAACCAATTCTGTATCGTCCAGAGTCCGACTCGATCAGCTGTGTAAAGGTCGAAGTCAAAATTCTTGTTCCAGAAGATCCGTCTTTATATTTGATGCTGTATCTGCCGCTCTGAGCTGTGACATCATCTGTTTTAATGAGAATGTTTTCTTCTTTACATTCTCCTTTACAGAAGAACTTGGTGTTTCCAGACGAAGTGAAGTAGCAACTTAATGAACCATTTCCTCCTTCAGCTCCAGCATAAAGTTGTATTGCATTGCTGAGTCCAGTGTCTCCATCCTGCAGTGCTGTTGGAAAGATGAACAGTGAATACTGATGATCAATACTTTGTGTATTATAGACTTACTGTAAAACAGACTGCAGCTTAATGAGAGCTAATCCATCGCTTCACAGAGAAGCAGAGATGAAACAGAGGCAGTGTGGTGGAAGAAACAGCACATACTCTTCTGTGTCTTATAATTAAACATCATCCTAACACCGTATATGAAAGCTTTGCTTCACAGTTAGATGTGTCTGGGTTTTGTTTACCATATATGGTGATAATGATTCTCACTTTTCTTCCTTGTCTGTAAATATGAGTTGAGAACCACATAAGGGAAGTGTCAAGATATCATGAGGAACATGTTGCTGTTTCCTGTGTTGTGTGGTTGTAGACTGCTGTATAAAACCAGGAACTAACAGAGGCTGCTGCTCTTAGTCTAATGCATATAATGTTATAGGTTGAAGCACTTAAAAGTGTTTTGATTGAATAACACAGAAAGACACTGTGTCTGTTGTGAGTCTCTTATTTTAGTAGAACATTTTAACTACAGGCAGCAAAGTGTTCACTGACTGTACAGCAGTTGCTGTTGTTCTACTCTCAGCTGCAGTTGTAGTCACAGTGTCTCTGTGTAATGTCTGTTTTTCACTGTTTTAATATCAAACACATTAATGAGCAACAAGTATTCATGATGGACGATTTTTATATTTTGTTAAATGAGATCACATATAGTTTAGTTAAATTCAAAGATTAGATTATAGAGATGTTGCAGCAGCAAATAGTAACAGAATCATTTAGAGAACAACAGAATAACTAATTAACATGACAGCAACATAAAAACTTAAGTGATAGAAATCTGACATTTGTTAAAATGTCCACAATGAATGTCCATAAGCAGTGTGTGCTGCAGCTTTACAGACACAGTCAGGTAATCAGTCCTCACCTGATAAGAAGCAGAAGAACAGAACCTGGAGGATATTCATTCTGAGTTTTGATCCTGATGCAGAAAATCATCAAACTGTCAGAGAACTGCCTCAATATGTCTGTCTGATCAACCAGGAAGATGGAGACACTTTAACTTAACATTACTTCCTCTTCCTCTCTCTGTCTCTCTCTCTCTGTCTCTCTCTCTCTCACTCTCTCTCTCTGTGTGTGTCTCTCTCTCTCTCTCTCTCTCTCTCTCTCTCTCTCTCTGTGTCTGTCTGTTTCTTTACAAAATGAAGACAATGATAATGATGGTTAAGTGTACATTAATGAGTAAATAATCTTATTTTGTGACCCATTAAATTACCTCTATGACCTCTGTATAATTATTCAGACACATTAAAACCAACAAAGCAAACAGTCCAGTATGTAAACACACCAGCATCTCACTGCAAAATATATTGACCTCATACATATCGTTACATAGGCCTTACAAGAAACATCACCTGGATGCACTGGGACGCATCATCAGTATTGTAACCTGGGGTCAACAGGTGTTTCGGGTCTCACAACATACACCCTCGCCCAGGTGACCCGGCCGGGGTTGATCAAGCCCCAACCTGCGTCCCAGCAGCGACCCACAGATCAGCCCTCTTCATCCAAAGCCACCTTGTAGCTTTCTCTGCGGCTTCGCTTGCGGATTTAATGGCCCTCTTCTTGGCTGCTCCTGTGACGCCTAATCGAGAGAGGACTTTTCAGAGTGAACGTCCTGCAAATGAGCCTCTTCCAGAGCAGAGAGGGCAAGAAGGTGTCTCGCTCTTACCCCAAACGTGGCGGTTTGCTGGGCTTGGCAGGGCATCATAGACTGCTTGCACAAGGAACCGGACCCAATGGAAATCTGCCTGCATGATGTTTGACCAGGTGATCCTGCGCTGCAGCACACTTTCCCACTTAGTACAGGCTCCCTGCTGCCGAAGTCCTACTGTTCTGCTCACTCGCTCTTCCTCCACACCAGCTCGGACCTCTTCCTGGAGTAGATGGTGTCTCTCCTTGCCCTGGGTCTTGCTAACTTGGGTCTTTGGGAAGTAACCCAAGCCTGCTCTGCCAGACGCCAAGGTGCCCACCAGTGCCTTCTGTCTAAGGCGTGATTCTGCGACTTCCACGACTTCCACTGCCTTGTCCGCCCTCCATTACCTTCCTGTCCTGACCTTTATACCGGCTGATGACACTTTGCAGTCCCTGTACTGTTGGGCTTCTCTTGTGCATGCTACCTTGAATTCTTCAGTGAGGCCACTGAATGGTAGCTGCAGGGTGTTACTCGTCCCATACAGGGCTACGCTGGAGAGGCTGCGTGGAAGACCCAGCCACTTCCGAAGAAAGCCACTGATCTTCCTTTAAAGGGACTCCATGGTTGTCATAGGGACTGCATAGATCAGGAGTGGCCACAGGACTCGGGTCAGAATGGAATGCTGGTAGGCCAGACTTGTCAACCTTGGTGAGCCAAGTACCGAGCTGTTGCGTGGACTTCTGGATGGCGACGGTGTCTTTCAGGCTTGAGTCAAAGAGCTTCCCCAAACTCTTGACCGGCTGCTCTGTGATGGATGGTATGATGGTTCCTGAGATTGAAAACCGGAACTTGTCAGTCACCTTACCCTTCTTCAACACCATGGACCTTGACTTAGAGGGCTTCAGATCCTTAATCTTACTGGGAACATGGTGGTGGTCTAGTGCGAGCTCAACCAGCTTGTGAGGTATAGATCCGTAGGCGTTGGCCAGGTCCAACCACAACACTGCAAGGTCTCCTCTATTCTCATGAGCCTCTCTGATGAGCTGCGTAACTACACCAGTGTGCTCCAAGCAGCCGGGGACTCCAGGAACCCCGCCCTTCTGGACGGAGGGGTCGATGTAGTTGTTCTTGAGGAGATATTTGGTCAGTCTTCTGGAGACGATGCTGAAAAACACCTTCCCTTCTACACTCAACAGTGAGATTGTCTGGAACTGGTGGATGTTTCTCGAGTTCTCCTCTTTGGGGATCCACACTCCCTCCGCACACCTCCACTGGTCAACAACTCTCCCTCTTCGCCAGATCACCTTTAAGGTCTTCCATAGGTCCCGGAGAAGCTCTGGGCAATGCTTGTAGACGAGGTAGGGTACACCCCTGGGTCCTGGAGCAGATGATGATCAAGGTGCCTTAATGACCTCCTCCACCTCCTTCAGGCTCAACTCCCTCAGATTGAACTTTGTTGTTGGGGGGGCGGGGTTGATGACAGCTCTGTTGGCGTCCAGATCTTGTTCCCTCATTGGGTCGCTTAAGGAATCCTGGACTGACTGAGGCCGACTCTGTGCCTGCACCATCACTTAGCACTGATGACTTGGCATTCACTGTGAGCACAGAGGATGGCATCCCAGGGAGAGTACTGTGGGACTGTGGACACCAGCTGGCGGAGGAACATATTCAACTTCTCTCTGTTAACATGCACTGTCCCTAAATGCCTCAAGTCTGTGATGAAGTGTTTTGAGAGACTGGTCCTGGCCCATATTAAATCTTCACCCCCAACAACCCTGGACCAACATCAATTTGCCTACAGAGCCAATAGATCAACAGCGGACGCCATCAACACACAGCTCTGCACTCTGCACTAACTCACCTGGAGCACCCTAACACATATGTAAGAATGTTGTTTGTAGACTTTAGTTCTGCTTTCAATACCATCATCCCCAGCAGAATGGTGGACAAACTGCTCAGCGTGGGTGGAAATGCCAACACGTGCAGATGGATTAAGGACTTTTTAATAACATGGGGTCCTATCACTCCCTAGTCCTGACGCTCAGTACCGAAGCCCCACAGGGTTGTGTGTGCTGAGTCCTATGCTTTTCACCCTGAACACCTGCACGACTGCACACGATCCACAGCACCAAACAGATCATCAAGTTTGCTGATGAAATGACTGTGGTGGAGCTGATAAAAAACAACGACGAGGCTGCATATAGAGAGGAAGTCCAAACATGTATTGTTTTGGTGCTCTGATAATAACCTGGCACTTAACCCGACAAAAACAAAGGAACTGGTCATTGACTTCAGGAGGAAGAGAGAGCTACCGGCTCCTCTCTACATTAGAGGAGACACGGTGGAGAGAGTTACCGATCTTAAGTTCCTGGGTACATACATCACCCAGGACCTCACATGGACTGTTCTCACCACTGCTCTAGTGAAGAAGGCACAGCAGCAGCTCTATTTTTCAAGGACTCTGTGGAGATTGAATCTCTCCCCACAGCTTCTGTTGTCCTTCTACAGATGTTCAGTTGAAAGTATCTTCTCTCATGGCGTCCTGGTGTGGTTTGCTAGCTACACTGTGGCTAACAAGAAAGCATTACAGAGAGTGATTAAAATTGCACAGGGCAACAAACACAAAGCTACCCTCCTTTAAGGCATTTACAGACATTTACAAACATGATACTCATCCTGCCAATCACCTCTTCACTCTGCTGCCTTCTGGGAGGCATTACAGGTCAATGAAGACCTGCACCTCCAGACTAACAGTGTTTATCCAAGTGCAATTAAGGAACTAAACCCTATCAAATAAAACTGCAACAATTCATGATTTGTGCAATAATGAATAATCTCCTGCTGGGGTATTCAATATAATATAATGTGCAATATATTTATTTCGTATTATTTATTTGCCTATTTATTCATTTATTCTACATTCGAGTCATGATTGATTGTGTTCTTTTTTTTTCTTATCCTGCTTTTTTTTTCATTAAAAGTTTCATTAAAAGTTTCTCATGATTACGACATTATACAAAGGACTAGTAAATTAATCATTATTCAGCGAAGTAGAAGAAAAAAAACACAAAATGAGCAGAAATTCACCAAATCAATCATCAATCAATCGTCATTCAAAAATGAAATGTATAGTGTATTAAAGATATCTTTAAAAAGCATTAAATATCAAGAATTTTTTTGAAAAATGTTCCAGTTAAAGAGTCGTGATGTCTGTCTGATGTTTAGAGAATGAATCAGCTGAAACACACAACAGAAAACTTTATTTAAAACAAAAACCAACTTACAGCCAACCAAAACTTCAACTTCAGGATTTTACAAAGGTCACGTTATCAGGATGCTATCAGTAAACCACGCACGCACGCACTCACGCACTCACGCACTCACGCACGCACACACGCACACACGCACACACGCACACACTTTCTTTTCCTGTTTCTGGCTCTCACTTTCTCACACACACATTTAAACTGACTCTCAGCTCTGCTGCCCCCTGGTGGAGGATTTACTGTGAATCAGCTGAGTTCACACTGACGGAGAAACCAACAGTCAGGATCTCAAATGAACAAAGCAGTTTTTCTTGCTGTAAATCATTCCTCCTCCAGTTTGCAATCCAAACTTTTATCTGCTGATTAAAATAAGAATAAAGAAAGTAGAACAAACTGGAACCTTGCAGCACATGTCAACCTGCTCAATACAGAATCCAGATCCAAATCCAAACATCATCACATGTTTGTTGTCTCTGTGAATGCAGAATAAGTTTGGTCTGGATCCATGTCGGCTGCATCCAGACTCTGGTAGTCCGGGTCTTCACTCATGGAGACAGGAGGATGATTCACAAAGTGGACAGATAACTGAAAATCAAACAGGAATAACATCAAACCTAAAATACAGCAGTAAGCAGTGTAACAGAACAGATATTGTGTTCTTCTTAGATAATTGTTTGCTAAAATTTTAGTGATAACAATTCAACAGGTCGGAGGTCTAATAACAGTAATTATGATTTTATTTCATTATAGTTTTGTTCATATTAGTGAAGAGGTTGCAGACATGAGATTGTTTATTACTAACTACAAAAATAAATGTCTGCCAACAGTTAGAGTTAATATGAGACATTCAGAGTTAAAGAAAGTCACCTCCATGTTTCTGCCGTATGAAGTTTCTCTGGCGTTCAAACCAGAGTTCCTCCTCATCTTCGGTTTGTAGACGAACAGCAGAACAACAGCAACCATCACAACAATCACAGGCACACATAGAACCAGAGGCCAGAAGTAACCTGGACGAGAGACACCAGAGACGGCTGGGAAGGAAGAGAGAGAGAGAGACACATGCAGTGTATAGTTTAAAAGACTGGGATCTTATGACTTGTATTCAGAGCTTGTTTTTGACCACGGATGTGGATCTACGTTGTGAACATGTGCTAGCTCAGCACTTGTGTTGGACCTAAAGGACACACTCAGTGTTGAGAAAATCATCCAGTTGCATGTATAATGACAGCGCTCATGTCTCTTTAATAGTCTGATGGTCACGTCACTTCAATGCTGTTCATTTCATATGATCCCTGACGATGTTGTTTATGTTAATTAGTGATTTATTATCATGCCTTCAGGATGTTATTTATGTTACAGTGCAATGACAGCACTGTAACAGGGGCCGTCACACATTTCTTTAACTCACCATCTGTGTGTATTATGTCAGCAGTAGTAATGACAGAGATGTGCCTCAGAGCTATGAGGATTATATTTTGTTCATGTATACATCCTTGTACTGTTTATCATTGCATTTTATTAATATTTACATTGTGTATTTCATGTCACATTGTTATGTTCAGTATTATTGTATAAGCTTAATCTCTGTATATGTTTACATGTGTTCCCTTTTGTGTAGTAACCACATCTGCAAAGGAGCATCCAAATGACCAGCAATAAATGAGTGGCATGCCAGCGATTGTGTTTGTGTCAATAACCGGATTAATTGACGTATTCACGCCATTACTGTTCTTACTGGACAACCTGTGGAGAGTGCAGTAATATATAGAACCAGCATTTAAGGGTTCATTAAGTTATCCTACCTGAGGTCACATTTTTGGGATTCAGTAAACCAATACCTCTTTTACACTCAGCATGTTTTGGTGAGTAACACTGAATATAAATATAACCTGTTTACAAGAAAACTGCACAGGGAACCTTTATCTAACATGAGATCTTCCTGTTGAACAAAACCCTCAAAGACTTTGGTCTGGATGTTTGTTGACGTGTCATGTGTTTACATCACATGTTATTAATTATCTTACATCATGAGAAATGTAGGATGTGTTTAAATATTAGACATGAAGATAATAAGGTAATATATTGTAAAACTGAATGTGAAATGTATTCTTCTTGTTATTAAATAAATATTTGACTGTTTTAAGAAGACGTTTAGTTGCAGAGAGACAGTGATGGACAGATGGACAGATATGAACTGTCCTGTACCTGCAAACTGCTCTGTGGTTTCAGGGAAAGATGATGAAGGTGTGAAGCTTCCTGAACTGGAGATTAAGCTCTGTGTTGTTGCTGGTGTGGAGGCTGATGGGACTGATGTTGGAAAAGGTCGGAGTGTCCAGTTTGGTTCTTCAGTGGTTGGAGCTGTGAACAATGAAAACACAATGAAACAATCAGATACTGAATCTATAATGCAGAGGAATTAGGTTTTGTTCAGTTGATCATCAAAGTAAATAGTATTTGTTCTGTTTGTTGCTCCTTAATATTCCACAGTCAACTGTCAGTGGTATTATAACAAAGTGGAAGTGATTGGGAACGATGGCAACTCAGCCACAAAGTGGTAGGCCACGTAAAATGACGGAACAGGGTTTAGCGGATGCTGAGGTGCATAATGCGCAGAGGTCGCCATCTTTCTGCAGAGTCAATCGCTACAGACCTCCAAACTTCATGTGGCCTTCAGATTAGCTCAAGAACAGTGCGTAGAGAGCTTCATGGAATGGGTTTCAATGGTCGAGCAGCTGTATCCAAGCCAAACATCACCAAGTGCAATGCAAAGCATGCAGTGGTGTAAAGCTCAAAGCCACTGGACTCTAGAGCAGTGGAGACGCGTTCTCTGGAGTGACGATTCGCGCTTCACCATCTGGCGATCTGATGGACGAGTCTGGGTTTGGCTGTTGCCAGGGGAACGGTACTTGTCTGACTGCATTGTGCCAAGTGTAAAGTTTGGTGGAGGGGGGATTATTGTGTGAGGTTGTTTTTCAGGGGCTGGGCTTGGCCCATTAGTTCCAGTGAAAGGAACTCTGAATGCTTCAGAAACAATACCAAGAGATTTTTGACAATTTCATGCTCCCAACTTTGTGGGTACAGTTTGGGGATGGCCCCTTCCTGTTCCAACATGACAAGGTCCATAAAGACATGGATGAGAGAGTTTGGTGTGGATGAACTTGACTGGCCAGCACAGAGTCTTGACCTCAACCCGATAGAACAGCTTTGGGATGAATTAGAGCGGAGACTGAGTGCCAGGCCTTCTCGTCCAAAACCAGTGTGTGACCTCACAAATGCACTTCTGGAAGAATGGTCAAACATTCCCATAAACACTCCTAAACCTTGTGGGAAGCCTTCCCAGAAGAGTTGAAGCTGTTATAGCTGCAAAGGGACCGACGTCATATTAAACCCTATGGATTAAGAACGGGATGTCACTTAAGTTCATATGCGAGTCAAGGCAGGTGAGCCAATACTTTTGGCATTATAGTGTATCATGTGGTCCCTCTTTATATACAGTCGATGGGTACCACACCTTCTCCCACTGTGGTGCACAGCAAGTCACCAAGACACCAAACCAACACAGTCGAGGAAAGAGCCTCAGTGTTAGTGCTCCTCTCACTGCCATAAATTAGATCACACCAATCAAATTCGAGCTGTAACTTGTTTGTTTATATCTTGTCATTTCCATATTTTTATTTTATAATTTATATCCAATTTTTGATCTTCGATGAAAACACAAAAAGAAATTGTTATTTTTGATTTTAGAACCCATTTGCACTTACCAGAAGGCACATAAATTAAGAATAAACATTTTCATGATTTTCAATATAAAACTCACCATCTACAACAAAAATCCGGACCCAGTCGAATGAATTTGGAGATGAAGGTCTGCCGTAACCACACTTGTACCATCCTGTGTCCGACTTCTTCAGCTGTGTAATGGTCACAGACAGTCCATATCCTTCTATATATTCAATACTGTACCTGCCACTCTGATTTATGTTCCCTTCTGTTTCAACCAGGGTGTCTTCTTCTTTTTTACATTCATCCTTACAGAAGAACTTCCTGCTTCCGTTCACAGTACCACGGCATCCATTTGTGACACTTCCTCCATCAGTTCCTGCATCAATCAAACCGGTTTTTACCCCCAATGTTGCTTCTGAAAAGATGAACAATCAACAGTTAGTGTCTGTACTTCCTGTAAGATGCTGCAGTCTGATCACAATATTTCCTGCTTCACATTCACACAGATCCACAGAGTCACACTGGGAGCTGCCCAGTTCAACCACAGTCTGACTGCTGGATACACTGAGTCAATATATCATAAACGTCTCACAGTCTTCGCACAGTTTAATTACATTCTGACTTCATTTATTCTTATGCTTCACAATCATTAAATGGGATGAACATAGTAAATATATCAAGTTTTGTGACTTTCAGTAAAAACTCACCATCTGTAACTATGAGGTCAACGTCACAGTAAGAATCTGGGAACAAAGATCCACCCAAACCAATTCTGTATCGTCCAGAGTCCGACTCGATCAGCTGTGTAAAGGTCGAAGTCAAAATTCTTGTTCCAGAGGATCCGTCTTCATATTTGATGCTGTATTTGCCGCTCTGAGCTGTGACATCATCTGTTTTAATGAGAACGTTTTCTTCTTTACATTCTCCTTTACAGAAGAACTTGGTGTTTCCAGACGAAGTGAAGTAGCAACTTAATGAACCATTTCCTCCTTCAGCTCCAGCATAAAGTTGTATTGCATTGGTGAGTCCAGTGTCTCCATCCTGCAGTGCTGTTGGAAAGATGAACAGTGAATACTAATGATCAATACTTTGTGTATTATAGACTTACTGTAAAACAGACTGCAGCTTAATGAGAGCTAATCCATCACTTCACAGAGAAGCAGAGATGATAAAGAGGCAGTGTGGTGGAAGAAACAGCACTGATTCTTAGTTCTCTTCCTTATCTGGGTGGTGTCATTTTATAATAAGGAACATGTTGATGTTTCCTGTGTGTGTGGTTGTAGACTGCTGTATAAAACCAGGAACTAAAACTGTTCATGTTGCAGGGAAGGTGATTTTCAAGTCACAAAAACAACTTTACAATATATTTGACAGTGCTGTACACAGAAAGACTAAACATATAACTGCAGACACGTCTATACTACACCACTACACTCCTGTCATCCATTCAGGGTCCATGTACACAAAGGGCCTGATTTACTTTACGATTTTTGCACGTTTAGTTATGGTGCATTTTGTGGATGATCTACTAAGAATAACTGTGGAAATGTGGAAATGACAACAGGTGCAGACAGCAGTATTTAAATGATACTTCTGTGTCTTAATGGAAACTATATGGCAGAGTATTTGTGACAAAGTCAATGCTGTTTAGTAAAGCCAAAAATATTAACATGGGTGGAAAAAATCTGTTCCCTTTGTATTCCGTCATTGTGCCTCTGTCTCTTCCTCACCACAGTAACAGCAGTCATCTGTACACAGTAGTAAATCACAATGCATGTGCTAAATTATACATATTTACATTTTCTGTATTTTGCACAATAAATCTTAGGCTGTGTTCGAAACTGCATACTACATACTTCTATACTACATACTTCCATCCTACACAATACACACTAAACGACCAGATAGTAAGCAGACCGTTTACACTGTAGTAAACTACACGATAACCCACAATGCATTTCGTTCCTACCCGAGCTGAAATCAGCAGGCTGAAGCTGATTTCATTTTAGCTCTAACTCTGTAAATATACCACTTTATCGACATTTTTAACCTTTTTAGGTGGGAAAGTAGCCCTTTAGATCCACAATGTGACGCTAATTTGTTGAAATAACACCTGTTTAAAGTCTGTGTAAAGTAAGAATAAATATGTGTTCTGAGTTTGACATACCACAGAAAAGTTTGTTGTTAACCACCCTGCCAAATTTGTATGATTAAAAAAATCGCCAAATATATGAAATTAGGCTTCAAAGTTGTGTAAAAGTCTGCCTATTTCTCTGCTGCCAAACGCTGTGGGAGTGCCCACCGAGTCCGCTGAAGCCCCGCCCCCTACCAAGTGTCACCTGTCAATCAAAGTCACCACCTCTACCAGGAACATGGACGCTAAGTATGAGAGCTTTCTGCTGCTAACTCGGAGGCTAGCTCGGCGGTTAACTCGGCGGCTAACTCAGCTAACTGGCTAACTGTAGACTGTAGTAGTAATGTGCGCTGAATGTATTCATACCTACAGCAGCAGGGCGGGTTTATGCTCCGGTGTGTAACCGTGTTATTGGTTATTAGGTGATTTTCAGACCCGCCCATTAAATCCAGACACAGAAATCTTGAAACACAGTTTGTGAAGCCTAGCTCTACAATTCAAATCTAAATGGTTGAAATGCTTTTTACACCTTTTTTAGAAATACATTTATGACCTAATTAATGTGTTTAGAAGAAAATGTCTGAATTCACTTTACACAGTCTTTAAAGTTTTGTTTCCTGCGAATTCGGAGCCCCTCAAGTAAGCCGTGGCAAGTAATGCACTTCCGGTCATTTTCACAAAAATAAAACACCTGTTGCCTTTTTTTTATTAAGAAAACCATAACGATAGAATTGGTGCTTTTATTTTGAAAACAGGAAGCGAACATACCCTCGCTGTAGCTAACTTGAAACCACCAAGGTGGTGATCTGTGACGTTTGTATTTTGGGTTTTTTCAGAAGTTACGTTGCATCTTGGGTAATTTGAGTGTGAGTAGTCAGCTCTTGATACATACTCCGCATTTCTGGCGAATCTAGTAAACCATCCGGGAACTTCTCGCATACTCTAAATCGCATACTACGCAGTTGAAACACACTACATACCTCAAGTGACGTCAGAATTAGTACGAGTAGTAGGAAAGTATGCGGTTTCTAACAAACCCTTACTGTCACAGAGAGGAGAAAACAGACTAAATAGTCTACAGAGAGGGGAGACAATGAGACACAGGTGCAACACATTAGGGCAGGGCAGGTAATCACACAGGCGGGAAAAACATGAGGGCAGGAAGTAAAAGAGCTGAAACGAGACAGGAGGTGAGTTTCAAAATAAAACAGGAAACATAAGACAAGACACTAGGTGAACACAAAAGTAACTTAACTAACAGAGCGAGGTGGGACGAGGGGTGCAGCAGGAAGAACAGGGAGGGTGAGATTAGAGTAGGTGGGGTTGAAGTGGGGGGGGGGTCAGGAAGCTGAAACAATAATTTTGTCGGAAAAGTCAGCATCTGTTTCACAGGCCTGAGGCTGTAAGTTGTCATTTAATAAGTTGACATTTCTCTGCAACAGCCCAGATGATTTTCTCCCTTTATGCAGAGTCTTTCTGCTACTCTCTGATGTCCAGTGTGAATTCAACGGGACACATTGAATGTTGGAAGCAAGTATTTTCTCAATCAGTAACATAAAAGATTATTAAAGCTTTCATACAATGAGAATAAACAGCCTATTGACCACAGAATGACTGCTTTAGGAAACACTTGTTTGTTCTCTGGTTTTATTCATATAATCTATCTGCTGCTACCTGCATGTTTTTATACATGTTTGTATACTATTGTATGTTGTGTATTTTGTAGTTTTTAATGCCGTGTTTTACTTTGGGCCTGATTTACTAAAGGTTTGCGTGTGTATAAATGTGTGTAACAACATTGAAACTTGACATCACCCCCAAAAAATATGCAAGCTGATCTACTAACGCACTGAGGTTTGCATCTTTCAAATGTGCAAGATAATACGCTCTGTCCATTCAACCCCAGTGTGCAAAATACAGGGAGGAGAAAATTTAACTATGTTATTTAGCACACGCATTGTGATTTACCAAACCTGAAGGTAATGTTGCTGACGCTAACTGTGTATATAAATAATAGGGTTGAAGGACAGGTATTAACCGGCTGTTACTATGGAGACGAGGAGACGGAGGCACAATGACAGAATACACACAGGACAGATTTTGTCCACCTGTGTTAATATTTGTGGAGTGGAACATTTTAGTTTTTTCTGGTAATATATGTTTTTGTTATAACCAGGCTTAGGGAGTAACGGAATACATGTAACAGTGTTACGTAATTAGGATACAATAAAAAGGTAACTGTATTCCACAACAGTTACAGAAAAAAAGACGTAATCTGATTACAGGTACATTTAGTAAAAATGGGGATTATTTATTAGGATTACAATTTTAAAACACATTTTAAAATAAAGAACTTTATACTACCATGCACTGTAAAAGTCCCAGACCTGAGCAGAGCAAAAGCGAGAGGGAAAATTATCTCTGTGCTCCACGATGGTCTGAGTAGAGGATGATACCACATCACACACAGCAGGCGCACGTACACACATTTCACACACACATTGGACTTAAAAGTTGGCAGGGATGTTTGTGATGCCCTGTGTCACTCCCAAAGACTCGCAGTTATAAGAGAGCTTGAGTTGATATCAGTTTGATGACAGCTTGTAGCGCACATTACTGCTCTCCACTGATATGACAGTGTGTGTGTGTAACATGTTGACCTGACAGTGGGTCACTGATCAACACTTTTATGTGGGATTGTTTCTAATAAAGCAGAATTTATGGATGAACCTGAGCTCCATCAGAACTGTCAGGAAATTTGTATTTTTAAGTAGCTGATATTAATTTAAGTACACCCAGAGTCAGAATGAAGATTTCACCCTTAGTTAACACCAACTCTCTGAACACATTAACATCTCCACCCTAACTGCGTGTGGTAATCAAGTTACTTTAATATTAGTAACTAGTAACTGTATCATAGCCTAATACAATTTTAAAGTAACCCTCCTAACCCTGGTTATATATATAACAATCTATAATATCAATATATTTGTTAAACTCTTACACTAGAACCTGATCATATTTCATTTTGTTCTTGCAGCTTTCTGCTCGTCCAAACTCTCCATTAACCCTTATTTAAATACTGCTGTCTGCACCTGTTGCACCGGTTTTCATTTACAGTTAGTGTAAGTAGATCACCTGCAAAACACAAGCTAACCAAATGCGCAATCTATTGCACTGTGCACACAATTTAGTACACTTTATTTGGGATCTTAGTAAATCAGGCCCTATGTGTAGTGTTTGTACTTTTGCTGTACTTTGTGAGAAGCAGAGAAGACACATTTCCACTAAAGCGAGAATAAAGTCAATCAATCAGTATGTTTTGTTAAATGAGATCACATTTAGTTTAGTTAAATTCAAAGATTAGATTATAGAGATGTTGCAGCAGCAAATAGTAACAGAATCATTTAGAGAACAACAGAATAACTAATTAAAATGTCCACAATGAATGTCCAGAAGCAGTGTGTGCTGCAGCTTTACAGACACAGTCAGGTAATCAGTCCTCACCTGATAAGAAGCAGAAGAACAGAACCTGGTGGATATTCATTCTGAGTTTGATCCTGATGCAGAAAATCATCAAACTGTCAGAGAACTGCCTCAATATGTCTGTCTGATCAATCAGGAAGTCAATTCTCAGTCAATAAACAACATAAAGTAGTTCATCGGCAAACATAAATAGTCATGTGTGAACCCCGATACCATGTGACGTCAGAGCCGTATCTCCCGTTTTGGTGAGGAGATGAACAGTACTCGTTAACCAGCCAGCGATCTGTAACTCACTCACGTCCAGTTTAATCCTTCCCGTTAACGTCCGTCGCTTGTGGAGAATTGAGCTGAACGAGGGACTAAGCTACCTCGACTTTCTCTCTAACTTTACCGCAGTTTGTGGACTGTTTCACCGGCACGTCTCACGTCCTCTGACTCCGGTGACTGTTTGTAAGAAGGCGCCATGAGACGCTGTGTGACGTCTTTTACAGAGACATGCGACGCTTTGCAGGTGCAGCTGAGTGAATAGACCAAATCACTTCTGACATGACCACAAATGTTCTTTTTATGTGACGGCAGCTTTATTAAAGGGAGGAAACTTTATGTGTTTATGTTTGTTAAGAGGAGGAAAAGTATTGCACATACATTAACATTGATCGTCTCTGGCCTGCAGTTCAGCTCTCTGCCACCGGGGGTCGATGTTGCTGCATAACAGCAGAATCACCTCCAAGTCTGAGATTAGGGGTTAAAGATGTGAGTCCATGTTTGTGTTCACAGGTGATCTGCCTCTGCTGCTCTGACTTTTATTTTTAATATTTATTTCATTTTATTTTGATGAGTAGATTTTTGTCCTGATCTGAGGTCTGTTACTCACAAATCTGCAAATGTTATGTAAATACAAATAAAATATAAACATGATTTGTCATGTACACAAATACTTTCATATATACAGTTTAAAAAAGCAGTTTTACCCAAATACACTCAACTATACTTGGATTTAAAGTAACCAAATGTTTGTGCAGGAAGCTGAACACACAAAGACCTACAAACTCAACACAAGATGAACAGAATGAAGTTACATTAAAATAATCAGACTTTAGTCAAACTCAAAGAAATTTAAGACTGAAATGTTGAGTTAAAATGTTTCATTTCAGGGATTTTCTTCTTTAAAAAACAAACAAAAACCCTTATTTCAATGATTTCTACATCACATAAACACGTAACACACATTTTTTTTCCACATTTCATTGCACATTTTACACTTAAAAAGAATAAATAAATAAAACATCCCTACATACTTTAACTAATGAAATAAGAATCAAATGAAATAAAAAGTAACATAAAAAAAGAAAACACTACGTAAATGTGAAGGGATGGAGTATAGAAGGATGGGGGTCCTTCACTTAGTATTTTTCACCTGGTTAATAATTCCCATTGTTTTATGTAGAATTTGGAATATAGCTTATATCCATGTCATCATTCATTGTAAGAGTAAATTTTTCCATATTCAAGGTTTGTTCTAATTTTAGTAACCATGTTTTTAGTTATGTCACAAGTTTTTTTGACATGGCCGTTATTCTTAAGATGTTAAAAAAATATGTATCTACTAATTTTATCTTACCTTCAACACGAACACCTAGCCAATTTTCAATATTTAAATATGAATTTAAATAAAAAATATACCTAACTATTTTCTCCACTTCTTTCCAATAAGTGGTCAGTACTGGGCATGTAAGAAAACAGTGTGTATAATTTGCCTCCTGTTCCCTACAACCTTTCTTTAGTTTATCGGGCATAATAAAACATGTAAAACCCACCTGCTAACTCCCTCCAGTGTTTTGACTGTGATGTTTTAAAATTTCTCCTTTGGTCTTTTGTTGAAATGTTGATTCTTAATTCTTTTTCCCATTTCTCCTTTACTTTATTGTCTCCTCTATTGAACGTTTGCAGTATTTTGTATATTTTTGAGAGGTTT
Source organism: Scomber scombrus (assembly GCF_963691925.1). Lineage (NCBI taxonomy): Eukaryota > Metazoa > Chordata > Actinopteri > Scombriformes > Scombridae > Scomber > Scomber scombrus. Next base: position 31,832,052 of record NC_084979.1, on the reverse strand, counting down.
CCTTTATCTTTGTTTCTAAGTCATTATTTGATTTATATTCCTCTATATACTTGCTAATGTAACTTCTTACCTGTAAATATTTGAAAAAATGCTTAGAGTCTTGTGCATATTTAGTAGCAATTACTTCGTATGAACTAATTGTGTTATTTGACAATAATTGAGATTATTTGGGGGTTTTCTTCGATTTTATTTATTTGCACATATATACAGACGGCATGACCCAGATTATAGAAATAAAACAGATGTGACAGGAGAGCCACTGATACAAAGGATCTCCAAAAATGTAAAAGAAAAAAAGGAATAAAAAAACCCTCAATTAATAAATGAATAATCATTATTTAGCAAAGTAGAAAGAAGATTAATGACAATAAGAAACACACAAAATGAGCAGAAGAGTTCACCAAATCAGCCAATATTAATCATATAAAAATGAAACGTGTAATATAGGAAAGATATATTTTTTAAATAATGAAATATCAACGAACAGTAAAGTTGAAGCTGGACAGTTAAACAATGAGCTGAAACTCTCTATAAAGCTCTGTAAAGCTGAGAGGAGCTGCAAAGTCTCTGATAATTCTCTGCAGGTTTATCACTAAGAGCCACAAACACATCACACACTGACAGTGAAGACATTATTATTATACAACAAAATATTACACCCACTTTAAATTTGCCATATTTGACCAGAAAGTTCTGTGAGAAGTTGTTGAACGTTCTCAGAAACATTAATAGATGTGTATAATCAGCATAGAAGTGAAGAATAGCAAGTTTATAGTTAATATCTGCTGATTAAGCAAAAAAGAAAGACAGAAAGTAGAACAAACTGGAACCTTGCAGCACATGTTAACCTGCTCAGTACAGAATCCAGATCTAAATCCAAACATCATCACATGTTTGCTGTCTCTGTGAGTGTAGAGTAGATTTGGTCTGGATCCATGTCGGCTATATCCAGACTCTGGTAGACGGGGTCTTCACTCAGGGAGACAGGAGGAGGGTTCTCATAGACGACAGATAACTGAAAATAAAACAGGAATAACATCAAACCTAAAATACAGCTTTATAATACAGAGTTAACATGAGACAATCAGAGTTAAAGAAAGTCACCTCCTTGTTTCTGCTGTCTGAAGTTTCTCTGGTGTTCAAACCAGAGTTCCTCCTCATCTTCAGTTTGTAGACGAACAGCAGAACAACAGCAACCAGCACAACAATCACAGGAACACATACAACCAGAGGCCAGAAGTAAACTGGACGAGAGACATCAGAGACGGCTGGGAAGGAAGAGAGAGAGAGAGAGACATCATTGCTGTTTTAAGAGGACGTTTAGTTACAGAGAGACAGTGATGGACAGATGGACAGACATGAACTGTCCTGTACCTGCAAACTGCTCTGTGGTTTCAGGGAAAGATGATGAAGGTGTGAAGCTTCCTGAACTGGAGATTAAACTCTGTGTTGTTGCTGGTGTGGAGGCTGATGGGACTGATGTTGGAAAAGGTCGGAGAGTCCAGTTTGGTTCTTCAGTGGTTGGATCTGTGAACAATGAAAACACAATGAAACTATCAGATACTGAATCTATAAAGCAGAGGAATAAGGTTTTATTCAATTAAGCATTATTTGTTCTGTTTGTTCTGATGAGACAGAGTTTGATATGAGATTATTGATTATTATTATAACATGAAGGATTGTTTTTATATCATAGTGAGATGCACTCTGTCCAGACCATCAGGGGCAGGTCAAATGCACTTGTGGTCATTTGGTGACCAGGTTTGCTGGATGCACCTGTGATGAAACCTTATTACTAGGGATGCTCGATATTTACTTTTCTGGGAGCGCATGAAGTCACTGGGAATGCCCACTGATGTTAACTCTTGTCTCACAGCCTTATTATTATCCTCATAGGGTCTGATTTACTAAGATCCCAAATAAAGGTACTACATTGCGTACACAGTGCAATAGATTGCGTGTTTTGCAGGTGATCTACTAAGAATAACTATGTAAATGAAAACAGGTGCAACAGGTGCAGACAGCAGTATTTAAATGAGGGTTTTGTGTCTTAACGGAGAGTTTGGACGAGCAGAAAGCTGCAAGCACGAAATGAAATGTGATCAGGTTCTAGTGGAAGAGGTTAACTAATATATTGAGTTATAACAACAGCAAATATATGGAAAAACTCCGTCCTGTGTGTATTCTGTCATTGTGCCATAACAGCCGGTTAATACCTGTCCTTCAAACTTATTATTTATAGACTCAGTTAGCGTCAGCAACATTACCTTCAGGTTTGGTAAATCACAATGCCTGTGCTAAATAACATATTTACATTTTCTCCTCCCTGTATTTTGCAAACTGGGGTTGAAACGCCTCATATAACATTCATTACGGTAAACTACTAAAATTACATTCATTACGGTAAACTACTAATATTACATTCATTACGGTAAACTACTGATATTACATTCATTACGGTAAACTACTAATATTACATTCATTACGGTAAACTACTAATATTACATTCATTATGGTAAACGTACTAAATAGACAGCGTGTATTATCTTTTTGCACAGTTGTAAGACGCAAAACCTCAGTGCGCTGCGTTAGTAGATGAGCAGATTTTTTTCTTTTTTTATTCCTCACAACAAGTAATGTTCGCTGAGGATCATGGGTAGGTTAATGTAGACACTTCCACTATTGTTAAAAACAGCAGAAACAAAAACGTATTTCTCACAATCGAAGGTGAAATAATTAAAACTGATGGTCATTCACATAACATTTGGTTGAGTTATCCAGGACACTTTATTGTTTTTGTGTTAAGAAATGTTGAGGATATAAATAAAATCATCAGTGAATTATCCGGTCTCTCCCAGGGACTTATAAAGACACATCAGGGGTAAAATCTCCTGGTTCAATAATATAGTGTTTATATTTTTAAAGTAATAAATAATATTTGTGGATTACTGGACGTGAATCAACAGATTAAAATTCGGGCTATTTTAAGAACTGCAGTGAGACTTGGTTGCGCAGGCGCACTGATCCCTCGTGTTACTGCATGTATTTAAATTCATATGATATCGATATACGAATTGAGGATGAGAATACGTTGGATCCTGGCATCATGATTTTAGTGCCACCATTGACTGTATATAAATATGGACGATGTGTCTCCACTTCCTGCTGCTATGCAAAAGTGAAGCCAAACTATCTCCTTTCTGAGCTGAGCTGCTATTCTGCTTGTGTGACAGTAGAGTAGAGTCTGTGCAGTAGAGTCAGGTGACATGATGACGGCCTGTAGGACTCGTCCCCTCAGCTGTCAATCATGATGCCAAACCCTCTTTTTTTATATCATAAAATAATTCATTAAGAATAAACTCATCAGAATAATGAGCACTTGGACAAACATCAGTGTGATAAGAACAACCCAAATTGACAGAAAACATCTTTGGGACGATTTTATTTGATATTTCAGTTTGGCTCATGTGCCGTCTGCTAACATGGAGGGGGCAGGACTTATGACCTATACTACAACCAGCCACCAGGGGGCAATCCAGCTGTTTTGGCTTCACATTTGGGGAGCTATCATGAGGTCCATCTTTATATACAGTCTCTCCTGCGTCTCTGTTCTCATTGCGGATCACTGCCATTAATTAACATTTTCATGATCTTCAATATAAAACTCACCATCTACAACAATGATCAGGAACCAGTGGGATGAATCTGGAGTCGAAGGTCTGCCGTAACCACACATGTACCGTCCAGAGTCCGACTTCTTCAGCTGTGTGATGGTCACATACAGTCCAATTGCAGATCCTTTTGTATATTTAATGCTGTATCTGCCACTCTGAGCTCTGTTCTCTGCTGTTTCAACCAGGATGTCTTCTTCTTTTTTACATTCATCCTTACAGAAGAACTTCCTGCTTCCATAGAAAGCAGCATTGCATCCACGAGTGATACTCCCTCCCTCAGTTTCTGCACTGATGAAACGAGTGTTTTCCCCCAACGTTGCTTCTGAAAAGTTAAACAATCAACAGTTAGTGTCTGTACTTCCTGTAAGATGCTGCAGTTTGATCACAATATTTCCTGCTTCACATTCACACAGATCCACAGAGTCACACTGGGAGCTGCCCAGTTCAACCACAGTCTGACTGCTGGATACACTGAGTCAATATATCATAAAAGTCTCACAGTCTTCACACAGTTTAATTACATTCTATCTGACTTCATTTATTCTTATTCTTCACAATCATTAAATGGGATGAACATAGTAAATATATCAGGTTTTGTGACTTTCAGTAGAAACTCACCATCTGTAACTATGAGGTCAAATTCACAGTAATAATCTGGGACAAAAGATCCACCCAAACCATATCTGTATCGTCCAGAATCCGACTTGGTCAGCTGTTTGATGGTCACAGTAACAGTTCTTCTTCCAGAGGATTTGTCTTTATATTCGATGCTGTATCTGCCGCTCTGAGCTGTGACATCATCTGTTTTAATGAGAATGTTTTCTTCTTTACATTCTCCTTTACAGAAGAACTTGGTGTTTCCAGACAAAGTGAAGTGGCAATTTAATGAACCACTTCCTCCTTCAGCTCCAGCATAAAGGTTTACTGCATTGGTGAGTCCAGTGTTTCCATCCTGCAGTGCTGTTAGAAAGATGAACAGTGAATACTGATGATCAATACTTTGTGTATTATAGACTTACTGTAAAACAGACTGCAGCTTAATGAGAGCTAATCCATCACTTCACAGAGAAGCAGAGATGATACAGAGGCAGTGTGGTGGAAGAAACAGCACATACTCTTCTGTGTCTTATAATTAAACATCATCCTAACACCTTATATGAAAGCTTTGCTTCACAGTTAAATGTGTCTGGGCTTTGTTTACTATATATGGTGATAATGATTCTCACTTTTCTTCCTTGTCTGAAAATATGAGTTGAGAAACACATAAGGGAGGTGTCATTTTATAATAAGGAACATGTTGCTGTTTCCTGTGTGTGTGGTTGTAGACTGCTGTATAAAACCAGGAACTAACAGAGGCTGCTGCTCTCAGTCTAATGCATATAATGTTATAGGTTGAAGCACTTAAAAGTGTTTTGATTGAATAACACAGAAAGACATTGTGTCTTTGTGAGTCTCTTATTTTAGTAGAACATTTTAACTACAGGCAGCAAAGTGTTCACTGACTGTACAGCAGTTGCTGTTGTTCTACTCTCAGCTGCAGTTGTAGTCACAGTGTCTCTGTGTAATGTCTGTTTTTCACTGTTTTAATATCAAACACATTAATGAGCAACAACTATTCATGATGGACGGTTCATAACAAGCTCTCTAAAACTGTTCATGTTGCAGGGAAGGTGATTTTCAAGTCACAAAAACAACTTTACAATATATGTGACAGTGCTTTACACAGAAAGACTAAATATATAACTGCAGATACGTCCATACTACACCACTACACTCCTGTCATCCATTCAGGGTCCCAGGAGCCCTCCACTACATATACACCAAGGCTTTTATTCCCTTTACCATATCGACACTGATCACAGAATGACTGCAACAGGAAACACTTGTTATTTTATAAGATTTGTTCTCTGGTTTTATTTATATAATCTGCTGCTACCTGCATGTTTGCACTATTGTATGTTGTATATTTTGTATGTTTTTAATGGTTTATCGTACTATGTGTAGTGTTTGTACTTTTGCTGTACTTTGGGAGAAGCCTAAGACAAATCTCCACTAAAGTGGACAATAAAGTCAATCAATCAATATATTTTGTTAAATGAGATCACATTTAGTTTAGTTAAATTAAAAGATTAGATTGTAGAGATGTTGAAGCAGCAAATAATACAAATCTGACATTTGTTAAAATGTCCACAATGAATGTCCAGAAGCAGTGTGTGCTGCAGCTTTACAGACACAGTCAGGTAATCAGTCCTCACCTGATAAGAAGCAGAAGATCAGAACCTGGTGGATATTCATTCTGAGTTTGATCCTGATGCAGAAAATCATCAAACTGTCAGAGAACTGCCTCAATATGTCTGTCTGATCAATCAGGAAGATAGAGACGCTTAAACTTAACATTACTTCCTCTTCCTCTCTCTGTCTGTATGATGACGATGATAATGATGGTTAAGGGTACATTAATGAATAAAAAATCCTATTTTTGACCCATTATATGGCCATATGACCATTATTTGCTTCTCAGGGTTTCTCATCACCTTTCAAATGTATTGCACATTTCTTATTTGTAGAGTAACACAGTTATTTCTAAATTACGAAACATTAGATGTGAAACGCTGCAGTGACGCTGAATGAGCAATGACCTGTTTAAATGCAACCACTGAAACTTCAGAGAACTTATTTATGTTCAGTGATGGTTAACCACAGAAAGCTGCAGCAGAGTGACTTTATCTATTTCCAATCACCACAGTAACACCAAGGCCAACAGATCAGTGAGGAGACTGATAAATATGATGATCAGTATGTCTGTCTGATCAATCAGGAAGATGGAGACGCTTTAAATTAATATAACTTCCTCTTCCTCTCTCTCTCTCTTTCTCTCTCTTCCTTGGTGGGGAGAAAAAGAGTGTGTTCCTCTTTGTGTAAAAACACTGACTGCAAACTTCCTTATTTCTAGAATGGGTCAGATAACCATCAAAGTCAAAGTGTCCTGGTGGTTAACACATTGTTTATCTGTTAAGATGTATTTCTATATATGGTCAAGTGGCTCAGGCTAGGATCCAGGTGGTCTAGTATGTCTGTCAGCAGAATGACCGACATAGGACAAATTTAGTTCGAAAGGCCCCAACTGACCGATTAACACTACCAGTAAGAGTATAAGTGTCTAGCACTCTGTTCAAACCTTTGTCGGTTGTCTCTACTATGTCTGACTATTTCTCCCAAGCTCGTAATTAAAAACATGTATTAATCTCATCTTTGCATATTCAAGAATCATCACAGAATCTCTGACTCTCATTATCACACCAAAAAATGTGTTTGTTCTCATCAGTTTGCTTCACAACTTGTTTGCACATTTCTGTTTTGTATATCTAAATTAAGAAACTGAATGAGCAATTATCTGTATGTTCAGTAATGTTAACCTAATGAAACTGTTTATCTATTTGTGTTTGAACCAAAAGCTGCAGCAGAGTGACTTTATCTCTTTCCAATCACCACAGTAACACCAAGGCCAACAGATCAGTGAGGAGACTGATAAATATGATGATGCCTTCTCCAGATCCTCTGTGCTGCAAAGCTGCTGTGCTGATCCACTTTGACCTGCTGTGTGTCTGTGGTCACCTGACTTCCTGTTTCAATAACACAGTAAAACTGACTCTGACTCAACCAACCTGTCTGAGTGTCTGCATCAGAGTTCTGCTTCCTGTTGCTTTAACTGGTTTGTTACAGTACAAACTGGACAAATGTGGATGATCAACACGTCTGCCATTAAAATGAAATGATAAAAACTTAATTAAACTTATTAATTGTATGATCAATTCCTTTAACTTACAGTGCAAACCTTTTTATGTATTAATCAGAGACCATGATCTTTGTCTGACCTGAACCAAGTGCTCCCTACAGATACAGTGAATTCATTCAAAAAAACTGTTAGGGTGATGAATATGAGATGATTGTGACACATGCAGCTCTACAAACAAATACTGACACTGAACTTCATACAGAATCTCTTCAGTCTGGTAATCTGGTAGATCCACATTTGCTAATGTGAACTTTGTTTATTGCAATAAAACTGAAAGTCATCTTTCTGTTAATTCTCCTTAAAGTTTCCACCACAGTGTTTTAATGTTTTAAAACCATGTTTGTTTACAATGAAAACTCCTCAGGATACTTTAAAGAACATTTCTAGTCACACACGTTAAGAAATGTGTAAAATTTAACTTAATATGAAGATATTTCCTGATCCTCATTATGTATTAATCTATCAGTAGGTAGATAGATAGATAGATAGATAGATAGATAGATAGATAAATAGATAGATAGATATTTAGATAGATAGATAGATAGATAGATAGATAGATAGATAGATAGATAGATAGATAGATAGATAGATAGATAGATAGATAGATAGATAGATAGATAGATAGATAGATAGTTCAAATCACTTCTGACATGACCACAAATGTTCTTTTTATGTGACGGCAGCTTTATTAAAGGGAGGAAACTTCATGTATTTATGTTTGTTAAGAGGAGGAAAAGTATTGCACATACATTAACATTGATCGTCTCTGGCCTGCAGTTCAGCTCTCTGCCACCGGGGGTCGATGTTGCTGCATAACAGCAGAATCACCTCCAAGTCTGAGATTAGTGGTTAAAGATGTGAGTCCATGTTTGTGTTCACAGGTGATCTGCCTCTGCTGCTCTGACTTTTATTTTTAATATTTATTTCATTTTATTTTGATGAGTAGATTTTTGTCCTGATCTGAGGTCTGTTACTCACAAATCTGTAAATGTTATGTAAATGCAAATAAAATATAAAAATGATTTGTCATGTTCACAGACACTTTCATATATAGTTTAAAAAGCAGTTTCACCCAAATACATTCAACTATAGATCAATTTAAAGTAACCAAATGTTTGTTTAGGAAGCTGAACACACAAAGACCTACAAACTCAACACAAGATGAACAGAATGAAGTTACATTAAAATAATGTAAACTTAATTTAACTTTAACATTTAAGACTGAAATGTTCAGTTAAAATGGTTCATTTAAGGGTTTTTGTTCGATCTTATTTATTGAACATACAGATCATTGATCATTCAGCTTCGCTGCAGCATTGCACACATAGACTGTATATAAAATGGACGTAACATCCGTGACCTCACCCAATGGTTTGTGGACTGCTGCTCGGAGGCCAATAGTATCGGATCTGAGCAGCGCCAACTAGAACATTTCCGGTGCATGCTGGGAAAAATAAAAATAAATAAAAAATAAAAACACAGATTCTACTTATATGGGCATCAGGAGGAGCATGAGGCGCCCTCCTGAACCTGTGAACCAATCAACCTGTCAATCACGACGTAGCCACGCCCTAATGCATACCCTGCTTTATCGTCACATATAAAATCAGGGAGGCCAAAATGTCCCAAATGAACATCATACTGCATTGAAGAAGGCTTTAAACTAGCGATTGAGACCATAAACACATTTTGAAAACGTTTACTGAGGTTAGAAATCAAGTGAGAAGTTGGTGAATTCTCCATTGACTTGTATAGAGACGGAAGTCCTTTTGACACCAAAACGGTCGCCCCCTGGTGGCCTTTTGATAGAATGCAGTTTTAAGTTACTTCCGCGTTGGCCTCATTTCAGAGGACCGGAACTCCCCTCCTGATATATACAGACGACATGACCCAGATTATAGAAATAAAACAGATGATAAAAAGGATCTCCAAAAAATATACAAGAAAAAAGGAAAAAAAAAAAACTCCCTCACTTGATGAATGAATCATTATTAATCAGCCAATGTTAATCATATTAAAATGAAATGTATAAAATATATATTTTAAATCATTAAATATCAATAATTTAATGTTATGACAATTTCTTGACAATGTTCCAGATAAAGTGAGTTAATGTGTGCACATCTGTACATCACAGTATCTGAAGGAAACACTGGCTGTTTTTATTTTTTTCATTTGAGAGTCGTGATGTCTGTCTGATGTTTAGAGAATGAATCAGCTGAAACACACACACACACACACACACACACACACACACACACACACACACACACACACAACACACACACACACACACACACACACACACACACACACACACACACACACGCATGCATACTTTCTTTCCTCTTTCTACCTCTCACTTTCTCACACACACATTTAAACTGACTCTCAGCTCTGCTGCCCCCTGGTGGAGGATTTACTGTGAATCAGCTGAGTTCACACTGACAGAGAAAACAGCTGATCTGAATACTGATGAAACTGTTTGTACTTGTACACTTTGAGACAGGCCTTCAAATGTCTGTTTGAGGGTTAAGATTTGCTTTTTAGAGTTAAAGGAAATGTTCACAATTATCCAGCCTGTCTTTTTTGTTACTATACATGTTTTAAGACACTGGACAAATAGTGAACTCATCCTTTAGGATTGGAATTGGGGTTTAGATTCAGTTTAGGGTTGGGTTTAGACATTTAGCTCTCAAAATCATTTATGCGTTTATAATATTCACTCTTTTTATAGCTCTGTTTTTACTCTCTACCAACTCCTGAGGGAAATATCTGGCTCTTTAGCTGCTAAATGCTCCACTGTGTTCACCAGCTAGTCTACAGCTAACTGTGTCTGTTTGCTGGTTGGTGCTGAGCAGGTAAGACTTGAAAGTGTTGAAATATCAAACATGATTAATTTTTCACAGGGTTTTCATTTAGAAGGTTAAATGGAAAGTTATACCTTCATGTTATTATCTTTAGATTATGTTATACTGCATTTACTGCCAAAAGCACATTGTAAGCTTCCTGTGTGAAAATGTTCCCAACAGGTACCATCAGAGGTGAGCTGTGGGACTCGGTCACTGTAACTGTTAATTGGACAGAGGCAGAGAGGGAAAGCTCTTAGGGAGAAAACGTAGATCAGGATTCTGCCTTCAACTCTTAATTCTCAGCAGAGACTGAAAGAAACTAACTAGAGATATGATGAATTAATCCAAAATAACGGTTAAGGTGATGAATATGAGATGATTGTGACACATGTGGCTGTATTTACTGTAACATCACAGACTGTACTATAACAACAGAGATTTTACTGCATCAGCAGAGATTTTATTAAAGCATCAGATATTTTGGTGGAATACAAAACAGCCAGGTACATTGTCTCTGAACATTTAATACGTTCAGTATCAATATTTTCACATCATGTTGAAAGAAAATTTGATTCAGCAATGTTACATATCTGCTGTTGTAATTTAGTCAAATATGAACATAATTTGTAGAACATAGAGTTGGTTCAAAGTGTAGAAGAACAATATCAAACAACATCTACAGTTTTGAAGACAGGATGAACATTTCAGAAAGAAATTAGTTGTTGAACATTCTCAGAAACATTAATAGATGTGTATCATCAGCATAGAAGTGAGGAATAGCAAGTTTATAGTTAATATCTGCTGATTAAGCAAAAAATAAAGAAATAAAATGGAACAAACTGGAACCTTGCAGCACATGTTAACCTGCTCAGTACAGAATCCAAATCCAAATCCAAACATCATCACATGTCTGCTGTCTCGTGAATGCAGAGTAGGTTTGGTTCTCACTCATGGACGACATCATTATTTGTTTATTGTCTCTCTAAGTGTAGAGTAGGTTTGGTCTGGATCCATGCCGGCTGCATCCAGACTCTGGTAGTCCGGGTCTTCACTCATGGAGACAGGAGGACGGTTCTCATAGTGGACAGGAGGACGGTTCTCATAGTGGACAGGAGGACGGTTCTCACTCATGGAGACTGGAGGACGATTCTCATAGACGACAGATAACTGAAAATAAAACAGGAATAACATCAAACCTAAAATACAGCAGTAAGCAGTGTAACAGAACAGATATTGTGTTCTTCTTAGATAATTGTTTGCTGATATTTTAGTGATAACAACTCAACAGGTCAGAGGTCTAATAACAGTCATTATGATTTTATTTAATTGTAGTTTTGTTCATATTCGTGAAGTAGTTGCAGACAAGTAACTAAAAAAATAAAATGTCTGCCGACAGTTAGAGTTAACATGAGACATTCAGAGTTAAAGAAAGTCACCTCCTTCTTTCTGCTGTCTGAAGTTTCTCTGGTGTTGAAACCAGAGTTCCTCCTCATCTTCAGTTTGTAGACGAACAGCAGAACAACAGCAACCAGCACAATAATCACAGGAACACATACAACCAGAGGCCAGAAGTAACCTGGACAAGAGACATCAGAGACGGCTGGGAAGGAAGAGAGAGAGAGACATGTAATCAGTGGTGGCTGGTGAAAAATATTCTAGGTGGGGCTGTGCTTTATGAACTTTATGCACAGCTCCACTACTTCCTGAACTCAATACAGCTCCTTTATTTCCTGTTAGACTTGTAGTCAAGACCGCCTAAACCGAGACCAAGACACTACCAAGACCAGAGGGTATCAAGACCACGTAAAAGTGGTCTCGAGACATCCAACTCTATTTCCTGTCTTACATTATTGGATAAACTGATTAATCCAGGTGTGTCTGACCTCACTAGTGACAACAACAATGGTCAGACACACCTGGATTAATCAGTTTGTCCAATAATGTAAGATAGGAAAATGAAGGAGCTGTATTGAGTTCAGGAAGTAGTGGAGCTGTGCATATAGCCTATTAACTCAGTTTCAATAACCACCCCAAAAGAATTGAACATAAACGGCTGGATACCAGCGCTCTGTGAAATAGTAATTATTTAATGCCAATATTAATAACTTGAGGCATTCTTATACAAAACATAAATAACATATTGCACAAACACAAGTTTAGAACCAAACTGGAAACAAATAACTTATTAGGTTTACACACATTTTTACACACAAAGCTGTTGACTGTTACAGCAGTGCCCCCTTGTGGCAGAGACATCACATCACAGCAGCAATGTCACCAGAAATCCCACTCTCTCACCCGCAGCCGCAAACTTGCCTTGGGGCGATATCTTTATAAATTATAATTTATATGTTATATATGATATGTTGTTGCAAATTAAAACACACAATTTACTTAAAATAAGTGATTATTGTTAATTTTAATTTTTTATTTTTAAAATCAAAAACACTAGGAAGGGCGGCGCCCTATCGCCCTCTATTGGCCAGCCGCCACTGCATGTAGCTGTGATTTAATATGATTAATTTCAACATGTATCCATTCAAGTGCTATTCCTCTGATTCCATATTTATTAAGTTTTAACAGTAACAAGTCATGATTAACTGTATCAAATACTTTTTTTTATAAATCAAGAAATACCCTCAAGGCATATTCCTTATTTTCTGTAGCCATTGTTATCTCATTAACAAAGTCTAATAGTGCATGAAGTGGTCCTGCTGCTTCTGAAGCCATACTGCTGCTCACATAGTATGTTGTGTTTTGTGATGAATTCATCTAATCTTAAATAGAATATGTTCCATCATGTCTCAAGACTACCAGCATTATCCCAGTCCTTAATAGCCCCACAGTGTCACGCCTGAACGACTGTAGGATTTTATGTTTTCCAGCACATTGCATTGCTCAGACTGCTTATTTATTTACTGACTTATTATGTCTTATTCTGTACATTTTCAATTTTATTTCTTATTTTATGATCACTGGGACATTAGCATTGTATTTCATTCTCTTTCATGTATTTACATGGCTGGAATGACTATAAATATCCCTGAATCTTGAACCCTGAACAAGGAAATGTATTGTTAAACTGAATGTGAAATGTATTCTTCTTGGTGCTGAAGTGTCTCATGTCAGAGAGACAGTGATGGACAGATGGACAGACATGAACTGTCCTGTACCTGCAAACTGCTCTGTGGTTTCAGGGAAAGATGATGAAGGTGTGAAGCTTCCTGAACTGGAGATTAAACTCTGTGTTGTTGCTGGTGTGGAGGCTGATGGGACTGATGTTGAAAAAGGTTGGAGAGTCCAGTTTGGTTCTTCAGTGGTTGGAGCTGTGAACAATGAAAACACAATGAAACTATCAGATACTGAATCAATAATGCAAAGGAATAAGGTTTTATTCAATTAAGCATTATTTGTTCTGTTTGTTCTGATGAGACAGAGTTAGATATGAGATTATTGATTATTATTATAACATGAAGGATTGTTTTTATATCATATGGCGCTTTTCCACTACACAGTTCCAGCACGACTAGACTCGGTACGGTTCCAGGAACCTTTTCCATTACAAAAAAGTACCTACTCAACGTGGGCGGGGTCGTCATAGCACGGCTCCGCGAAACTGCCGTGACTTTGTTTTATACGCAACACAAACACATAACCAATGGAGGACATGGAAGCGATGGTGTACTTGCTGCTGTATGAGGCTTTCTGTCTCACACAAAGCAAGAAAATTGAGCCGTATGGCTGTAACGCTGTTGTTGGTATTTAAAAATGCCGGGTTTGATTCTTGTGTGGGACGGCTCATGACTCTTCCAGTGACTCTCTGACCAATCAGTGGCCGGCAGTCTGTTGACGTCACATTTAGTATCGGCTCGGCTCGCTTAGAACCTCACCAGAGCAGGTACTAAAAAAGTACCAGGTACCAGGTACTATCCCTAGTGGAAACACAAAAAGACTGTGTGGGACTGCTCATGACTCTTCCAGTATTTTATTTCATTTTATGTTATCTTATTTTATTTATTTTTTGTCTACTTAGTTACTGTTGTCTTTCCTTTTCCTCTTAGCCCTTTGTTAAAACTGTTATTACGTTTTAATAAGTTTTATTGTTCTTGCATAATTGAAAACTTGAAAATAAAGTATTCTAAAAATAAATAAATAATAAAGATCACATTGTCAATATATATACTTTGATCCTCTTTAAACACGGAGCTTTCCCCGTCATCACACACTGACAGTTTGAATCCTGTGGAGAGTTTTCCTCACAGGAAACTTATTGTTGTCTGAGACGTAAAGAGTTTCAAACATGAATACAGCAGCTCAAATATACTGAAAAGAGCAGATGATGAGTCTTTTTAAGGTTAATCTGGACACAATGATCCAACAGTGTGTACTGTACAATAACTGCAGTTAGGAACCAACATAGTGTCATATATAAAATGAAAGTAGGATTTATAATGTAGCCTGGTATTCTGCATGATGTTTTTTATTTCTAAATTATTTTTAAAGTTAGATTTGACTTTTTTACATATCAAGTTAACTTCTAACAGTGAAGGAATGAAACTCTTGCCTGTTTAAACTTCATAACATAAACACTCAGCTGTCACACTGCCTGAATGTCTGAGTGGCTTTCACAGCTGTTTTTATATTGTCAAACATTGACATTGACTAATTAAAAACAGACTTATCAGAAAAATTAGCACTTGGACAAAAAACAGTGTGATAAGAACAACCTAAATTAACAGAAACGACGATTTTATTTGATATTTCAGTTTGGCTCATGTCCGATTTGCTAACATGGAGGCGGCAGCCACCAGGGGGCGATGCAGATGTTTTGGCTTCACTTTTGGGGAGCTGTCATGAGGTCCATCTTTAAATACAGTCTCTCCTGCGTCTCTTTTCTCATTGTGGTTCAGTGCAAGACACCAAGACACCAAACCAACAGCCTGGTAGTCCAAATGTTAAAAAAACAACATGCAAACAGATTTTGTTCATTAATCAGAAAAATTAGCAACTACTTTTGTTAATTTGGAGCTGATACAGCTGTATCTTTCTAATAACTCTGACCTTAGTGCTCCTCTCACTGCCATTAATTAGATCACACCAATCAAATTCTAGCTGTAACAAACATTAAATACCATTGTCATTTTTCTTTAAGAACTCATATGCACTCACCAAAAGGAACATAAATTAAGAATACACATTTACACGATTTTCAATATAAAACTCACCATCTACAACAAAGATCGGGAATGAGTAGAATGAATCTGGAGACAAAGGTCTGCCGTAACCACACATGTACAATCCTGTGTCCGACTTCTTCAGCCGTGTGATGGTCACATACAGCAGTTCAATTGCAGATACTTTTGTATATTCAATGCTGTATCTGCCACTCTGAGCTCTGTTCTCTGCTGTTTCAACCAGGATGTCTTCTTCTTTTTTACATTCATCCTTACAGAAGAACTTCCTGCTTCCATTGACACTATCAATGCATCCAACTGTGACACTTTCACCCTCAGTTTCTGCACTGATGAAACGAGTGTTTACCCCCAACGTTGCTCCTGAAAAGATGAACAATCAACAGTTAGTGTCTGTACTTCCTGTAAGATGCTGCAGTCTGATCACAATATTTCTTGCTTCACATTCACACAGATCCACAGACTCACACTGGGAGCTGCCCAGTTCAACCACAGTCTGACTGCTGGATACACTGAGTCAATATATCATAAACGTCTCACAGTCTTCACACAGTTTAATTACATTCTATCTGACTTCATATATTCTTATGCTTCACAATCATTAAATAGGATGAACATAGTAAATATATCAGGTTTTGTGACTTTCAGTAGAAACTCACCATCTGTAACTATGAGGTCAACTTCACAGTAAGAATCTGGGAACAAAGAGGAGGTGTTAAGATATGATTTAGTTAGTATTGTAGACTAACTGTAAAACAGACTGCAGCTTAATGAGAGCTAACCACTTCACATCTTGTGTCCTATCTTACGCAAGTGTCTTTGCTCATCTAAGACCAACCCTGTTGTCATTTTCTTATCCTGCACCGACATTGTCTAAATGTCTTAGAGAACAACAGAATAACTAATTAACATGACAGCAACATAAAAACTTAAGTGATAGAAATGTGACATTTGTTAAAATGTCCACAATGAATGTCCAGAAGCAGTGTGTGCTGCAGCTTTACAGACACAGTCAGGTAATCAGTCCTCACCTGATAAGAAGCAGAAGAACAGAACCTGGTGGATATTCATTCTGAGTTTGATCCTGATGCAGAAAATCATCAAACTGTCAGAGAACTGCCTCAATATGTCTGTCTGATCAATCAGGAAGATGGAGAAGCTTTAACTTGACATTACTTCCTCTTCCTCGCTCTCTCTCTCTCTCTCTCTCTCTCTCTCTCTCTCTCTCTCTCTCTCTCTGTCTCTCTGTCTCTCTCTCTGTCTCTCTGTCTCTCTCTGTCTCTACAGTATGAGTAATAATCTTATTTTTGACCCATTATATGACCTCTATGTCCTCTGTAGAATTATTCAGACACATTAAAACCAACAAAGCTAACAGTCCAGTACAGTAGTAGCCACCTCAAAGTTCCCATTCAAACTGAAAGCCAGCTGAATGGAAGCCAAGTTCCAGCGGCTGGAGCAACCCCCTCCTTCTCCTGGGCGTGTCTATCTTTTCCTGTAAACCCACCTATTCATTGTAATACAGGGTATGACCAGGAGATGGCGCTTCTGTCACAAAATAGCCCACATTCTGTTCTATGAATTTTTACTGACCGCTGGTCATCCGAAATTCATCAAATCAAAGTAGTGGTACCTTTACTTGAGTAAAATATTTCAGTTCAGAAGGATCAACGATTGTTTTGATCATTTTAATCTAAGATTGTGGACGTAGGATCTCTGCTTTTGCCTCATCTCTGTGTCTTATGGAATGTGTTTTCTTATCTTTAGGAAGCCCAACGCTTTTCCTGTCTTGGCCTGTATCCAAGTAAGGTAGAAGCTCGGAGTCTTGGATGTGGTGACCGGAGTAAAGTATCTAGAAATAATTTATGACCTGAGGCTCTGGTTCTGGGGTTGCATGACCAATGTAAGATGTGCATATGCATATACATTCTGCTCTGTGGTTATCTTCTATTGGGTAAGATGATAGAGGCGGATATGTTTGACCAATCACAGATGATTTAATTGTTGTCTCAGAAACTATACTAGTTTAGACTCTTTGCTGGTTGAGAAGAGCTGATGTATAGTAGTCCAGCCTGATTGTGATAAAAGCGTGCATCGGTCTCTCTATGTCACTCAGAGAAAGACATTTAATCACACTTTTTGCAATGTTTTTAAAGTGATAAAAAGCAGATTTGGTGACATGAGCCTTGATTTTGAGTTCTGAATCGAAGATTACACCAAGGTTTCTAGCTTGGCTTGGGGTATGTCCACGCAATTTTAATTTTACAACCAATTTCTCTCTGAGCTTTAGAACCTATTACTAAAATTTCAGTTTTATCCTGGTTGAGCTGTAAAAAGGTTTGTGCCATCCAATATAATTTAAAAGTGAGTCTATTGGTCCAGTGTCATCAGGAGACATGGCTACATAAAGTTGTGTGTAATCAGCACAACTATGGAACTAGATGTTGTGTCTCCTGATGGCATCACTAAGGGGTAAGACGTATAGATTATAAAGAAGTGGTCCTAAAATTATCATCAACTGCCACAAAGAACTCTCTGTCAGAAGGATAACAAACAAAAACAATTAAAAAGAGTTCCAGATAGTCCAAAGTGGTTCCTCTATTTAAGAGCATTTTGTGGTTAACTGTGTTGAAAGCAGCACCCAGATTGAGTAATACACACACTATTTATTGTCAACTGGATGTCCTGATGTCATTAACTACCTTAAGTAGGGCCCAAAAAACCTGACTGAAACATTTGGAACTTATAGTTTGAGTTTATAAAATCTGTTATAGTGTTAACAAGTACTTAAAAAGGGAAGACATCTATAGCTACTAGGTATTGTTGGAACAAGGCTATTTGCAGTCTTAAATGCAGTGGGAAACACATTTTCTTAGTTGTTGTGGCATTGTGTAGACGATTGATGTTAGACCTGATGTTAGTTGTCTTCTCCCTGAAGTAGTCCTCATCACATTTAGAAGCTATAAGATGGTTACTGTGGTTTTATAGAAATATTAATAAGGTGATCAATGGTATTATTAAGCACTCTGGGGCATTCTGATTTGCAATTTCATTGTTCTTCCAACGACTGTTCCTCTTTTTAACTATTTTTCTCATTCTTAAAGTTGCATCAGCTGTCTTGTTATCAACATGTTAAAATCACTGGTTAAAATTAAGCTTGCATAATTAACATGAATGTAGGTGAGGAAATCTGAAAAAACAACCAGAAGAGTAGAGAGACAGAGTTTTGGGGGTCTGTAGATTGTTACTGACATCAAAGTTAATGCGTTATATTTAGAAAAACTAAATGGTATGCTGCTGAACCTAGCTCCATTGTATTGTTTTAACAGTGCAGTGTGTTTTCTATTCTAGTCTGTTCATCCGACAGGAAGGCGTACCTCAGTCAGTTTCCTCCCAGAGTACTGTAGAGGGGAAAAGACTCTTCTGTGGATATAAAAAGAGGAAATTAAATATTTTTTGTCTTAATTCCTGTTTTCTCTGTTGTTACTGTGACTCTTAACCAGGGTTGGTTGGTTTTGCTCTCACAGTGTAACTGGTTTACATCTCTGAGACACAATGAGCGTTTTATGTGGAAGAAGAGTCTCATCCTCAGTATACTAAAGATAAATGATGCAGAACATCATGCACCAGTCTGCAGAACAGTGAACAGAGTACAGTGTGTTGTGTAATCCTGCACATAGAGGACTGGATCATTTTCAGTCATGGATAAATCACAGCAAGAGTAAAAGCAGGTTTGTTCTTTATTGCTTCAACAGTTTAACAATTTATTCTTTATTTATTCCAGTTCTAGTCTTCTTCCCTACCGCTGCATGGCTCTGTGCCAGCCTCATTGTCATGGGTGGTGTTTTAGTTTTCGTACCCTTCTTCCTTTTGTCCCCTGCCTCCATGTAAGCCCCAGCTCTGTCCCTCGCTTCCTTTGCCTTACTGGCTGTTTTATTGGGCCTGCTGGGAGTTTGAGGGTTCTGCGCAGTATCTTAGCTGGTCCTAGGACTGTGCTCTTCTGAACAGACACCTCAGATGTTGTACCTGGAATCTGAGCCCCCAGTGCTCCTATTACCACTGGCACCACTGTTACCTTTACTCCCCACATCTTCTCTAGCTCCTCTTTCTCCTCATTGGTATTTTTCGAGCTTCTCGTGTTACTTCTTCCGGATGTTACTGTTGCTCGGGATCACTATGTCTATCAGTACTGCCTTCTTCTGTTGTTTGTCCATCAACATGATGTCTGGTTGGTTAGCCATCACCAGTTTGTCAGCCTGGATCATTTTGATGTCCCCGATGACATCCTATATGAAAGGTACAGATTGTCAATCGATGTTAAGTTAGTTTAATATTCAACATTCATTTGACATTCAAAGTATAAACCTATTATGCACTTCAACCATTTGAGTGAATGATGTCAAACCAACTGTATAACATACAGACTAATATGCCTCATGTGCCTCAAGGCTCATTTTTCAAATATATCTTTTTGTCATTTCTTTTTTTACAATTACAATAAATGAATAATCTTACCACCACTCCAGTTTCAGAACTTGTGTCAGGAAACCTGACAAAAAGTCTCAATAAGAACATCTTGAGAGTAATCACTGCAAAAGTGCAGAAATTTTTTAATTGACCAAAACATATATTTAAAAAATAATCCTTGAGGCACATGAGGGATATTAGTCTGTATTTTATACAGTTGGTTTGACATCATTCACTCAAATAGTTGAAACGCATAATAGTTTTGTATTTTGAATGTTGAATATTAAACTAACTTAATGTAGCAACGAAAGGAAGGGCACTGAGGAAGCGCTCTGCCCAAAACTTCTGTGCCGTAATAAAGTGAAATTTAATGATCAGAGTGCTGTCCTTTTATATTGTCCGATTAATTAATATTGTATAATCTCAAGAATTTACACATTAACAGAGTCAGCAATGTTCTGCCAGCATTCCTTCCTGGCTTTTGCTGCGGCAACAGTGTTGCTTTTGGATGATGATGTGTTTGAATTCTTCATATTTTTGAATAATAATTGTCTGCTCCTCCATGGTAAAGTAGGCTGCAGGGTTTCTCCATGTTTGCGATTGGTCAGACGCTGAAAACACCACCCCTTTTATGTGAGTGCGCACTGATCAAGATTGGAAAACCCTGGGTTCAATCACTGAGTTGATAACCATCTTCGTAGTACCGTTTATCAGGATTGCGAATGTCTGGGTAAGTCAACCCAGGTAACGGTGAGATATCCCGGGTATGTTAATCCAGCTTCGTAGTACAGGCCTCTGGTAGCAAGGCAGTTGGGGCTTGGTTCTGGTCCTCCTCATCAAGCTGCGAGGTCCTCCCAGAGCTAGGCATGTTCCCAAGAATGGGTTTCTGTCTGCTGGGTCCATAGTCTGGTCCAAGTCTTTTGTCAAGGATTGCTGGGGCAGGTGGACCCAAATGCAGTCTTGAAACAGTGTTTTACTATGGCCAACACGGAGGCTAAACAAACAGAGGTAAGTACGACAGATGAATAAACACAGAGACTCGAACAGTGACTGAACTGAAAACCAAAACCTATACACACAGAAGGAGTGATTACAAACAAGACACAGGTGAAACACATGAGGAATTTAACTAAGGGGGGAAAACACAGGAAGTAAAAATCAAGGAGAAACCCTTTCAAAATAAGAGCCGAAAACAGAACAGAAATGACAGACAGGATGTGACACTGCACACCTTCAACAGTACAACAACAATGGTACAGCCCGTGCAACTTTTCAGGGTACCCCAGTTTTTACCGTACACCACACAGTATATACGCAGGTGCATTGAATTACTGTATATAACACAATGAACCGTTTAACCAGTCAGATATACAAGCCTGTCAAGAAATGAATGATGTCTATCAGTCTGAAAGTCCAGGTACGCCTCCTTATCTCAAAGAACAAGTAACAGTCCAGCAGTGAAAGTTAGTGGGGAAATGTATGTCTCATGCTTGTATAATGCAAAAGAGCCAAATGCATTGAGATAGAACAGGATGTTCTTTTCTTTGAAAATGTATGTACTGCAAAAGACAAATATAACTGTGCAAACAAGAAGGTTTTACGTTCACAACAGCAAAGGTTTGCAAAAGGTTAAAGAAAGGTGACATTTGATAGAGAGAAATTTAGACAGTGGAAACAGAGCTTACTTTAAATTAAAGAGTTCAGTCTAGATCTTCTCTTTGTGTAAAGTGCCATGAGATGACTTTTGTTGTGATTTGGCGCTATATAAATAAAGAATGATTGATTGACTGATTGATTGACTTGAAGCGTTTTATTCAGTGCAGGCTGTAGCTCTGAAACAGTTTTATGACAAAGTTTCTTCAATATTACTATAATTTAGATTTGTTTCCTATCATGTTGTTTTAGAGGGGGTTTGTCTACAGTTGCAAACCACAAAAAACTGTGTTATTTATATTAGTTTCTGCCATTTTTTGTCTTAAAGCTGCAGTCTGTAACTATTTTTGTGTTATATTTGCTAAAATTGTCATTATGATCTTACAGTATAATAAGATACAGATAATCTGTGACAAAGTCCACTGTCTCTGGCTCCACCTAGTGATCCTAATGTGATTTACAAGAATGTACCTCTCCCGAGTAAAACAACAAAATCAGAGCCCGGAGGAATGTCAATGACGCTGTACGTCATGTATGTATGCGCGAGCGAGGTTGAAGCTGCGCCAGATATTGAACTTGCGTGTGAGAGAGAGAGAGGGACTGTTAAGTCAGACTAGCCGAGACTTGTCAGGGCTAGTCAGATACCCATGAACTTATGAAGCCCCTTGGATAAGAGGCGAAAAGTCTTCAAGTTTATACTACAAGTCCAGCTGCTCTCGATTCAATTACCCAGAGATAACTATGATAACTATGATACTAGATCTGAGCTCTAGGTGGTTTGACCATTTGCCTTGACTGGTTGGGAGAGACAGATGGAGGGAGAGAAGAGAGAGACACAGACACAGAGAAGCACAATAACTACAACAATGACAATCATAGTAATAATAGAAACATAACTAACAAGCAGGACCATGGCAGCAGGTTGTCCACAACCATGAACTATGAAGCTTGTGTTAGTGTTTATGGGCTTTGATTTTCCATTTTCCTCTGTGTTCCTGCACTTGTTTGCAAGTCTATTTTTCTCTCCACACTTGGCCTGCATCAGGTTTGTTAACCCTGCCTTGCTTTCAGTTTTTTATGTTCTTCTTTTGCATTAATATTTTCTCCTTTGTTTGCTTCTCTTTGTGCATTTTACCATAACAATCGCATTTTCTTCTCTGCTTTCGTAATATATGAAATCATATATACTATACATGCATATGCATCAACAACATTTTGTAGGTACAAATTATATACCCACACTTTGACAATGGTTTGCTGTATTGATTGATCTGAACCACATTAATCTGCCATTTCAACATGTCTATTTCCACCAAACTGTCCATAAGATGTTTGATCTAAACTTTCTACACCTACAAGTTACTTTCCTGGAAAGTTCCTTTCTGGAGATTATAATCAGGCTGATCTTAAGACTGTCTTCCAAAAACTCTTCCAACATGTACGTTTCCCAACAAGAGGGGAAAACACTTTGGATCTGGTTTACACATTTTCAGTGACACATTTTTCAGAAATAAAAGAATAGTTCTGTCAGTGAGAGATATCTTGACTCTACCTGAGTCTTGGTGTATAAAAGCAAAAATGAGCAAAATCAAAACTGCTGACTGCAAACTTCCTTATTTCTAAAATAGGTCAGACAACCATCAGAATGAAAGTGTCCTGGTGGTTAACTCATTGTTTACCACATGAAAGAATGTATTTGCTCGCATCAATCTCATGAGCTTTAAATGTATTGCACATTTCTTATTTATAGAGTAGCCCAGTCATTTTAATTAATAAACAGTTTTTTTAATCATGTGACAAACAAAATCTGCAGCAGAGTGACATTATGTCTTTACAATCACCACATCATGTCATTACATATTCTCATCATGTGGAGAGAAAATTGTGATTCAGCAGCGTTATGTTTCTAACAAAAATATCTGCTGTTATTTAGTTGAACATTAACATCAATTGTAGGACACAAAGGATCAATATCAAATAACATCCATATGTTTGAAGACAAAACATGATCAGTTATGTATCATTAGCATAGAGGTGAACAATGTTTATAGTTAATATTTGCTGATAAAACAAAAAACAATAAAGACAGTTGAAAAAACTGGAACCTTGCAGCACATGTTAACCTGCTCAGTACAGAATCCAGATCCAAATCCAAACATCATCACGTGTTTGTTGTCTCTCTAAGTGTAGAGTAGGTTTTGTCTTCACATGTTGACAGTGGAAGACGGTTCACAAAGGTGACACATAACTGAAAATCAAACAGGAATAACATCAAACCTAAAATACAGCAGTAAGCAGTGTAACAGAGCAGATTGTGTTCCTCTTCAATAATTGTTTGCTGATATTTTATGATAACTCAACAGATGAGAGGTCTGATAGCAGTCATTGTGATTTTATTTAATTATACTTTGTTGCATGCACATGAAGTAGTTGTCTCAGAAGTTCATGAACTAGTCAGGAAATTTAATCTATAGATTCTCATTCATCGACACTTTCAAACTAATGTATTTTAATGGGAAGAATTTTCAGTCTAGAGTCTGAAATGTGTCAAAAAATAATGATGTTTTATGATGTGACAGCACTGTGGTTCAGGTCTGGTCAGGTTTAGACACAAAAAACACTTTGTTAGGGTTAAGGAAAGATCATGATTTGGATTAAAATGATCAATTAAATTAAAGTTACTAACATTACTTACTTGAAATCTATCTATCTATCTATCTATCTATCTATCTATCTATCTATCTATCTATCTATCTATCTATCTATCTATCTATCTATCTATCTATCTATCTATCTATCTATCTATCTATCAGGACGTCCATCCAACCCAAAATACTTTACTTTATACGTCATCAATGGCATCTGTCACTCAAACGTTCAAAATATGAAAAATGTGTGTCCACGTACACAAATCTATAGATTAGTTTTCGTGAGTATTTCAGGAACTGTTGTGAGTCTGCTTTGAAACATGAGAAATAAAAAAGGTAAAGAAAGTTACCTCCTTGTTTCTGCTGTATGAAGTTTCTCTGGTGTTCCAACTAAATTTCCTCCTCATCTTCAGTTTGTGGACGAGCAGCAGAACAACAGCAACCAGCACAACAATCACAGGAACACATACAACCAGAGGCCAGAAGTAATTTGGACGAGAGACATCAGATACGGCTGGGAAGGAAGAGAGAGAGAGACATGTAATCAGTGGTGGCTGGTGAAAAATATTCTAGTTGGGGCTGTGCTTTATGAACTTTATGCACAGCTCCACTACTTCCTGAACTCAATACAGCTCCTTTATTTCCTCACTAGTGACAACAATGGTCAGACACACCTTGATTAACCAGTTTGTCCAATAATGTAAGATAGGAAAATAAAGGAGCTATATTGAGTTCAGGAAATAGTGGAGCTGTGCATATAGCCTATTAACTCAGTTTCAATAACCACCCCAAAAGAATTGAACATAAACGGCTGGATACCAGCGCTCTGTGAAATAGTAATTATTTAATGCCAATATTAATAACTTGAGGCATTATTATACAAAACATAAATAACATATTGCACAAACACAAGTTTAGAACCAAATTGGAAACAAATAACTTTTACACACAAAGCTGTTGACTGTTACAGCAGTGCCCCCTTGTGGCAGAGACATCACATCACAGCAGCAATGTCACCAGAAATCCCACTCTCTCACCCGCAGCCGCAAACTTGCCTTGGGGCGATATCTTTATAAGTTATGATTTATATGTTATATATGATATGTTGTTGCAAATTAAAACACACAATTTACTTAAAATAAGTGATTATTGTTAATTTTAATCTTTAATTTTTAAAATCAAAAACACTAGGAAGGGCGGCGCCCTATCGCCCTCTATTGGCCAGCCGCCACTGCATGTAGCTGTGATTTAATATGATTAATTTCAACATGTAGCCATTCAACTGCTATTCCTCTGATTCCATATTTATTAAGTTTTAACAGTAACAAGTCATGATTAACTGTATCAAATACTTTTTTTTTAAATCGAGAAAAACCCACACGGCATATTCCTTATTTTCTATAGCCATTGTTATCTCATTAACAAAGTCTAATAGTGCATGAAGTGGTCCTGCTGCTTCTGAAGCCATACTGCTGCTCACATAGTATGTTGTGTTTTGTGATGAATTCATCTGATCTTAAATAGAATATGTTCCATCATGTCTCAAGACTACCAGCATTATCCCAGTCCTTAATAGCCCCACAGTGTCACGCCTGAACGACTGTAGGATTTTATTGTTTTCCAGCACATTGCATTGCTCAGACTGCTTATTTATTTACTGACTTATAATGTCTTATTGTGTAGATTTTCATTATTTTAATCCTTATTTTATGATCACTGGTACGTGAGCACTGTATTTCATTCTCTTTCATGTATTTACATGGCTAGGATGACTATAAATATCCCTGAATCTTGAACCCTGAACAAGGAAATGTATTGTTAAACTGAATGTGAAATGTATTCTTCTTGGTGCTGAACTGTCTCATGTCAGAGAGACAGTGATGGACAGATGGACAGACATGAACTGTCCTGTACCTGCAAACTGCTCTGTGGTTTCAGGGAAAGATGATGAAGGTGTGAAGCTTCCTGAACTGGAGATTAAACTCTGTGTTGTTGCTGGTGTGGAGGCTGATGGGACTGATGTTGGAAAAGGTCGGAGAGACCAGTTTGGTTCTTCAGTGGTTGGAGCTGTGAACATTGAAAACACAATAGGCCAGATGCAAGAATATGTTCGTATTTTTCTTCTTAAATCTGTCGTACTTTTTTCGTGAGGTGGAATTTACGAGTGTGCCACGTCGGATTCACCAAACACTCGTATCACCAAGAAACAGTCGTAAATGACCTTCATAAACCTGATGAATCCCACCTGTTCTAAATGAACGCGCGTTCCCGAGAATAGTAAATTAACATGAATGACGCCCCCAAAATACCATATAAGGTCAGAAGACCGGCAGGTTGTGGAGAAGCTCCATTCATGAAACTGGCACTAAAGACTAAGAATAAGAACTTTACGAGCTCTCAGACTGAGGTCCCGCTCTCAGAAATAGATCAACAGAAACACATATTATTATTTAGTGTAAGTGGAATTAAAGGTCCAGAGAAAGACAAAGAATGAGGTAAAATGACCCGTGCTGTGAACGCTGTCTCAGGCTTGATATCCACCGGGTCCGTCAGCGGCGCGGAACGATAAATAAAAACAAAAATGACTGAACATGAATTATGCCAGAGGATGTCATCAGCCAGGGAGTTAAACTATTACTTTGATAAGCAATATTTCAATTAAATGAATAAAAGTTCTTAATAAATAGTCAGTTTATATTGTGGAAAAGTAACTGTGGAAAAGTAACTGTGGAAAAGTCGCGTTGTAGTTTCTGCCGCTAATATTTATATTGTACGCTTTCATTATATCATAGTTTCAATAGTCAATTTAAATAACTGATATATCTACCTAAATTGTTAAATAGCCTACTTCTTAATACTAAATAACCTAATAATTTTACAAACAGAGTAATGTCATCATGATTATGGATTCAGAAGTGCAATTTAATGAACGGGACATGGTATACAAGGGCAAGCCGGCAGTAGAAGTTGGAGATGAGGGTAACAGTTCTACAGCTCGACCTCTCTCTGTTTTGTGCTGATAAACAACAGTAGGTTACATCACTCTGTAGTATAGCTACCGTATCGTGCTTGGCTGTATTGTATCATACATTGTTGTTTGGTCTTGATACCCGTGTTCATTAAGTGATAGTATATGTATATGATGTCACCCCCCCCCCCCAGGAAAAATTTGAGTTCCCCCAAAAGACATGATATCTTTGGCACGCTGCCATTAGACAATTAGACAGTAACAGTCATGTTTCATTGCTTTGGAGGACAGCAGGTTGGTTGTGCGTGACAGGTACGACAGGTCTGCATCACTCGTAAATTTTGTTCGTACCTAAGAGAAAATCCAAAATACAAGAAAATTGGTGAATGCGGCAAATCCTCGTAAATCACCCGAACGCATTGTTTAAAAACAAATCTGTGCGTACGAGTGGTTCTTGCATCTGGCCCAATGATACTATCAGATACTGAATCAATAAAGCAGAGGAATGAGATGCTGCTCTAGAAAGAAAGATCATATTAAAACATTAACCACATACACAAGAACAATGCAATGAATGTGTTAATGAAGTAAAAACAATTATAAGTAAGTGACCAAAATATAAGGACCTAAAGGACACACTCAGCATGTTTTGGTGAGTAACACTGAATATAAATATAACCTGTTTACAAGAAAACTGCACAGGGAACCTTTATCTAACATGAGATCTTCCTGTTGAACAAAACCCTCAAAGACTTTGGTCTGGATGTTTGTTGACTTGTCATGTGTTTACATCACATGTTAATAATCATCTTACATCATGAGAAATGTAGGATGTGTTTAAACATTAGACATGAAGATAATAAGGTAATATATAGTTCTAGGTGCTGAAACATGTTCGACAATCTTGTTATTCTTATTACTGAATGTTGTTATGCTGTTTTTAAGTAGACGTTTAGTTGCAGAGAGACAGTGATGGACAGATGGACAGACATGAACTGTCCTGTACCTGCAAACTGCTCTGTGGTTTCAGGGAAAGATGATGAAGGTGTGAAGCTTCCTGAACTGGATATTAAACTCTGTGTTGTTGCTGGTGTGGAGGCTGATGGGACTGATGTTGAAACAGGTCGGAGAGTCCAGTTTGGTTCTTCAGTGGTTGGAGCTGTGAACAATGAAAACACAATGAAACAATCAGATACTGAATCAATAATGGAGAGGAATGAGATGCTGCTCTAGAAAGTCCTCCTTTGAATCATATCATCATCTGTGAGTCTGACTGATATGTGCCGGGTCCAGGCTGCAATACTGATACCAATAATGTTCTCCCCCAGGAAAAGTCAGGGCCCTATGGAGTTCAGATAGCCTTCTCAATCCCTGTGTTGACAGGTAACAGAAGAATAGTTAAACTGGTGAGAAAAAAGGGTTCAATTAAATCTGCCAATTTATTAAGTATAGCATGTCAACCTCGAAATATACCAGTGTCTCCTGGTATAATCTCCACAAGATTAGCTCTACTCAATATCAGATCACTAGTCAACAAATCACTGTTAGTTAATGACGTCATTATGACCTATGATCTAGATTTTTTACTTCTTAGTGAAACATGGCTGACTGAATCTAGCTGTTGTGCTATTCTCAATGTGGCAGCACCAACAAATTTTAGTTTTATGAACAAGTGCCGAACTGGTAAGAAAGGCGGGGGAGTTGCTGCCATCTTTAAATCTGTATTTCAATGCAGGGAAATTGCATTAGGTGATTTTAGCTCTTTTGAATATCTCTGTTTTTTATTAAAAGGTGATCCAAAAGTTCTTTTTTAAATCATTTATAGACCTCCAAGATACTCAGGAAAATTCATTGATGAGTTTGCTGAACTGCTGTCAGTTATCTGCACTGACTACAACTTTTTTATCATAACAGGGGATTTTAACATTCACGTAGACAATAACATGGACAGTAATGCCAAATAACTCTCTGCTCTACTTGACACTTTTGGCCTGTTGCAACATGTGAAAGGGCCCACACACACTCGAGGCCACACTCTGGATCTGGTTATCTCTAAAGGTGTTAACATTTCTTCTGTTGATGTTAAGGACTTGGCTCTTTCTGATCATTTCTGTGTGTTCTTTGACTTACAGATCATTCCAAATGTTCAGTTAACCTCTGTGTCTGTTAGGAGAAGGTACATAAATGAGAATACCGGTGCAAAGTTTACGGAGGCTATAGCTATGTCACCAACTGTGAGTGCAGAGTCAGTCCTGGATAATTTTAACTGGACGTTTAGTTGCAGAGAGACAGTGATGGACAGATGGACAGACATGAACTGTCCTGTACCTGCAAACTGCTCTGTGGTTTCAGGGAAAGATGATGAAGGTGTGAAGCTTCCTGAAATGGAGGTTAAACTCTGTGTTGTTGCTGGTGTGGAGGCTGATGGGACTGATGTTGAAACAGGTCGGAGAGTCCAGTTTGGTTCTTCAGTGGTTGGAGCTGTGAACAATGAAAACACAATGAAACAATTAGATACTGAATCAATAATGGAGAGGAATGAGATGCTGCTCTAGAAAGTCCTCCTTTGAATCATATCATCATCTGTGAGTCTGACTGATATGTGCCGGGTCCAGGCTGCAATACTGATACCAATAATGTTCTCCCCCAGGAAAAGTCAGGGCCCTATGGAGTTCAGATAGCCTTCTCAATCCCTGTGTTGACAGGTAACAGAAGAATAGTTAAACTGGTGATAAAAAAGGGTTCAATTAAATCTGCCAATTTATTAAGTATAGCATGTCAACCTCGAAATATACCAGTGTCTACTGCTATCTCCACAAGATTAGCTCTACTCAATATCAGATCACTAGTCAACAAATCACTGTTAGTTAATGACGTCATTATGACCTATGATCTAGATTTTTTACTTCTTAGTGAAACATGGCTGACTGAATCTAGCTGTTGTGCTATTCTCAATGTGGCAGCACCAACAAATTTTAGTTTTATGAACAAGTGCCGAACTGGTAAGAAAGGCGGGGGAGTTGCTGCCATCTTTAAATCTGTATTTCAATGCAGGGAAATTGCATTAGGTGATTTTAGCTCTTTTGAATATCTCTGTTTTTCATTAAAAGGTGATCCAAAAGTTCTTTTTTAAATCATTTATAGACCTCCAAGATACTCAGGAAAATTCATTGATGAGTTTGCTGAACTGCTGTCAGTTATCTGCACTGACTACAACTTTTTTATCATAACAGGGGATTTTAACATTCACGTAGACAATAACATGGACAGTAATGCCAAATAACTCTCTGCTCTACTTGACACTTTTGGCCTGTTGCAACATGTGAAAGGGCCCACACACACTCGAGGCCACACTCTGGATCTGGTTATCTCTAAAGGTGTTGACATTTCTTCTGTTGATGTTAAGGACTTGGCTCTTTCTGATCATTTCTGTGTGTTCTTTGACTTACAGATCATTCCAAATGTTCAGTTAACTTCTGTGTCTGTTAGGAGAAGGTACATAAATGAGAATACCGGTGCAAAGTTTACGGAGGCTATAGCTATGTCACCAACTGTGAGTGCAGAGTCAGTCCTGGATAATTTTAACTGGACGTTTAGTTGCAGAGAGACAGTGATGGACAGATGGACAGACATGAACTGTCCTGTACCTGCAAACTGCTCTGTGGTTTCAGGGAAAGATGATGAAGGTGTGAAGCTTCCTGAACTGGAGATTAAACTCTGTGTTGTTGCTGGTGTGGAGGCTGATGGGACTGATGTTGGAAAAGGTCGGAGACCCCAGTTTGGTTCTTCAGTGGTTGGAGCTGTGAACAATGAAAACACAATGAAACTATCAGATACTGAATCAATAAAGCAGAGGAATGAGATGCTGCTCTACAAAGAAAGATCATATTAAAACATCGACCACATACACAAGAAAAATGCAGCATTAAATATGATAATGATGTAAAAACAATTTTTCTATAAGTGACCAAAATATCAGAAGATAAGTGCACTGAGTTGCTCTGAGTTATCAGCAGACCACATGCACCATGCTCAGCCCTCAGATGTCTTGCCACCTGAAGGAGGTTTTAGAGTGACTGTCACAGCTGTCAATCATGGATTCAAACCATACGTGTAGCTGGTAATGGGTTAGGGTGTCACTGGTCCACCCACATTACTCACTGGCATACCCCGCCAAATTTGATCAAAATACTTTTTCCTACAGAAAAATATTTTAAAACTCATGTAATAAATTAAGTAAATATAAACTTGAGTTATTGTTGGTTTGTTGTATATGTTTAAGTTGTCTTTTGATTAAAACAGAACTATTTTCAAAAGTTGTAGGAAGCCTCCAGAACACAATAGGTGCTTCGCTCTCCTCTCCTTCCTCTCTTTCTCTCTCTCTCTCTCTCTCTCTCTCTCTCTCTCTCTCTCTCTCTCTCTCTCTCTCTCTCTCTCTCTCTCTCTCTCTCTCTCTCTCTCCTTCCTCTCTTTCTCTCTCTCTCTCTCTCCTCTCTACTCCAACCGGTCGAGGCAGATGTTCTCCCACTTTGAGTCTGGTTCTGAGGTTTCTTCCTGTTAAAAGGGAGTTTTTTCTTGTCAAGTGCTGCTCATGTGTGAATGTTGGGTCTCTTTAAAATGAAACCTGAAGAGTTCGGTTTAGACCTGCTCTATGTGTAAAGTGCCTTGAGATGACTTTGTTGTGATTTGGCACTTTACAAATAAAGATTGATTGATTGATTTTTTTTTTTTGACGGCCGTCAAAAAAAAAAAAGTCTAGCATCAACACTGTCAATCAATCAATCAATCAATCAATCAATCAATCAATCAATCAATCAATCAATCAATCAATCAATATTTATTTGTAAAGTGCCAAATCACAACAAAGTCATCTCAAGGCAAAATCATTAATTTTACATCATTAACATATTTAATGCTGCATTTTTCTTGTGTATGTGGTCGATGTTTCAGTATGATCTTTCTTTCTAGAGCAGCATTCGGGCCAAATAGAGCAACTACCAGAAATATGTTTAGTAGCCATATCGAACTGAAACTTAATTGACAGAAACTATCTTTTGGAAAAATGTAATTGACGTGAACTTTGATTATTTGTCCTGATTTATCAATTAAACTACGCACAATACCTACAATCACTTAAATTTAGGCCCTGTGTTTGTGTTGTCCCACATACAGCTGTAAGCTGTAAGGTTCATAAATTAAGAATAAATATATTCTTGATTTTCAATATAAAACTCACCATCTGCAACAAAGATCGAGAATGAGTAGAATGAATCTGGAGACAAAGGTCTGCCGTAACCATACTTGTACCGTCCTGTGTCCGACTTCTTCAGCTGTGTGATGGTCACATACAGTCCAAATGCAGATCCTTCTATATATTTAATGCTGTATCTGCCACTCTGAGCCCTGTTCTCTTCTGTTTCAACCAGGATGTCTTCTTCTTTTTTACATTCATCCTTACAGAAGAACTTCCTGCTTCCATTGACAGTAGCATTGCATGGATATGTGACACTTCCTCCCTCTGTTATCGTATGGATGAATTGAGTGTTTTCCCCCAACGGTGCTTCTGAAAAGATGAACAATCAACAGTTAGTGTCTGTACTTCCTGTAAGATGCTGCAGTCTGATCACAATATTTCCTGCTTCACATTCACACAGATCCACAGAGTCACACTGGGAGCTGCCCAGTTCAACCACAGTCTGACTGCTGGATACACTGAGTCAATATATCATAAACGTCTCACAGTCTTCACACAGTTTAATCAAATTCTATCTGACTTCATTTATTCTTATGCTTCACAATCATTAAATGGGATGAACATAGTAAATATATCAGGTTTTGTGACTTTCAGTAGAAACTCACCATCTTTAACTATGAGGTCAACTTCACAGTAATAATCTGGGACCAAAGATCCACCCAAACCAAATCTGTACCGTCCAGAGTCCGACTTGGTCAGCTGTTTGATGGTCACAGTCACAGTTCTTCTTCCAGAGGATTTGTCTTTATATTCGATGCTGTATCTGCCGCTCTGAGCTGTGACACCATCTGTTTTAATGAGAATGTTTTCTTCTTTACATTCTCCTTTACAGAAGAACTTGGTGTTTCCAGACGAAGTCAAGTAGCAATTTAATGAACCACTTCCTCCTTCAGCTCCAACATAAAGGTCTACTGCATTGCTGAGTCCAGTGTTTCCATCCTGCAGTGCTGTTGGAAAGATGAACAGTAAATACTGATGAATTTGTGTATTGTAGACTAACTGTAAAACAGACTGCAGCTTAATGAGAGCTAACCACTTCACATCTTGGGTCCTATCTTACGCAAGTGTCTTTGCTCATCTAAGACCAACCCTGTTGTCATTTTCTTATTCTGCACCGACATTGTCTAAATAGCAAATGCACTTGCACCTGTCGGTTTCTATACTTTCAGCAGTTAAAACCCTGCTGAGTTTACCTGTTGCTCCATGACTGAACAAAACTATTTTAAAGAGAACCAAAGCTGTAATTAAAGATAAATGAAAGAACACGACGTATGTGTGGTGCGCAGCTATGGAGGACCACAAGGGTCACTGAAAAAGTAACTGGGCTGGTTCACCGGGCGTTTAACATGTCTGAAAATGTTGCCGCAGATTTACAAACAGGCGAAGAAGTCAATGAATAACTTCCAGGTCACGGAAATTGGAAAAATTAAATATCAAATACAAATTCGGCCCATTTTCTTTTTTTGACCTGGGCCTAAAATTAAAAGTCTGAAAAAGAAAGTGTAAGTTCCTTTTTTGCATCACATTCATAAACAAATAATGAAAAGTTATTTTTTACAGGAAAAAGAAAAAGAAACAAAACATTTTAAAAGACACGCAGTGGTCCTGACATCATGCAACTATGATAAGGACTGTTCCATTATCTGTTACAAAATGCATGTGTAGAATAACAGAGTCTCTGTGTAATGTCTGTTTTTCACTGATTTAATATCAAACACATTAATGAGCAACAACTATTCATGATGGACGGTTTTTATATTTTGTTAAATGAGATTTAGTTTGGTTAAATTCAAAGATTAGATTATAGAGATGTTGCAGCAGCAAATATTAACAGAATCATTTAGAGAACAACAGAATAACTAATTAACATGACAGCAACATAAAAACTTAAGTGATAGAAATGTGACATTTGTTAAAATGTCCACAATGAATGTCCAGAAGCAGTGTGTGCTGCAGCTTTACAGACACAGTCAGGTAATCAGTCCTCACCTGATAAGAAGCAGAAGAACAGAACCTGGTGGATATTCATTCTGAGTTTGATCCTGATGCAGAAAATCATCAAACTGTCAGAGAACTGCCGCAATATGTCTGTCTGATCAATCAGGAAGATGGAGACGCTTTAACTTAACATTACTTCCTCTTCCTCGCTCTCTCTCTCTCTCTCTGTCTCTCTCTTTCTCTCTCTCTCTCTCTCTCTCTCTCTCTCTCTCTCTCTCTCTCTCTCTCTCTCTCTCTCTGTGTCTCTCTCTCTCTCTTTCTCTGTCCCTCTGTGTCTCTCTCTCTATACGGTATGAGTAATAATCTTATTTTTGACCCATTATATAACCTCTATGTCCTCTGTAGAATTGTTCAGACACATTAAAACCAACAAAGCTAACAGTCCAGTACAATAGTAGCCACTTCAAAGTTCCCATTCAAACTGAAAGCCAGCTGAATGGAAGCCAAGTTCCAGCGGCTGGAGCAACCCCCTCCTTCTCCTGGGCGTGTCTGGGCCTATCTTTTCCTGTAAACCCACCTATTCATTGTAATACAGGGTATGACCAGGAGATGGCGCTTCTGTCACAAAACAGCCCACATTCTGTTCTATGAATTTTTACTGACCGCTGGTCATCCGAAATTCATCGAATCATATCAAAAAAATGAAATAGCCTACTGACTGATTATTTTAATATTTGTTTTGAATCTAACACAAAAAACGGGAAAAAAGCCTTTTCATATTTCAATTTTAGGCTCAGCTCAATAATACTAAATGGAAAAACGGGCCACAGGACTGTATTTGATTTTAGGCAAGGCAAGGCAAGGCAAGGCAAGGCAAGGCAGCTTTTTTTATACAGCGCATTTCTAATCCCAGGGGCAACTCAATGTGCTTTACATGAAAATAAACATTTGACAGTAAGAAATTAGAAACAAACGAACAAAAAAAAGTAAAAACATGAAATTTAAAGGGTGATTAACCTTTCATTTGATGCTGGTTTGAAAATTCTCACATAAATTATGCCAGAGTGCTAAAGCAGAGAATGAGGGGTGGTTAGTTCAGCATCTGCTAAATTGTGAATTGTAGAATTGTTGAAAAGTGTGCCAGCCAACCCCAGTCTATTCAGTGCATGCTTTAAGCCAGGTAAGCCCATCCACCTTATTAGCATTATCATTGCTCAACTTTTTGTTTGGACTTAATGGGCTATTTGGTTCCATTGTCACACAAATCACGCACAGAGATTCAGAATCAGAATAGTGTTCATGGACGTCAGAACTATTTTCTGAGAGGGGGTGCAGGATAAACTTAGCCTTTCATAATTGTGGTAGCAGCGGTGCAGCAGATGTAATGAGGTCCACACAGCACGCTGGATGCAAACTAATATTAAGCCTATAGCCTATTCATTATAATCTGGATGGACATAAATTGAGTTCTTTTGCCTTAATAATGATAAAATAATACACAAAAAATGGTCTGATTGGGAACTCATATATGCATAAGGTCTCGTTGCATTTAGTGTTGCTTGAAATGACCAGGGCTCAGCTAATGTTGCCTTTTAAAAATCGTTGATTTCCCGGGAATATTGGCTTTTTTCCGGGGAGTTAAAATGTCTTATTTTTGGGAAAAATATTGAATATTTTAAAAATATCGAGTGGCAGTATCTATGGGAGGTTCTGGAGAGATTTGGCCTGGGGAGAAGGTTTGTTGACATGATTCGTGTTTTATATGGTAACCCCCCGCCATGGTGTCCACGAACGGCTTACACTCGAGCCCCTTTCCCATCTTTCATGGGACTCGACAGGGGTGCGGCCTCTCTCCAAGTTTATTTATTCTCTTGTTAGAACCGCTTACCCAACATCTGAGGGAGAACCAGGTCACTGCTCCTATTCGGATTAAAACCAAAATCGGTAGTCTTACCTTATGATATTCCCATTAAAACAGAGATCACGTATTTGGGCATCCAGATTCTGTTTTCACTGCATAATATAGTGAGAACGAACTATTAGAACATCT
Source organism: Scomber scombrus (assembly GCF_963691925.1). Taxonomy (NCBI): domain Eukaryota; kingdom Metazoa; phylum Chordata; class Actinopteri; order Scombriformes; family Scombridae; genus Scomber; species Scomber scombrus. Next base: position 31,795,560 of record NC_084979.1, on the reverse strand, counting down.
TCAAAGAGGTGGAACGTGACATAGTTGTATGGACTAAATTACCAGCTTCACTGCAAACAAGGCCTCCGTCAAAATGAACGTGTTGCCTTGCCTCAACTTTGTTAGCATGATGATTCCGCTTCCTCCTCCGGCAGGATATTGGAAGAGAGTTGACTCCCTGCTACAAATTAAACTCTCCACCCTACAGCGATCAAAGCAAAAGGGTTGGCTGGCCTTTCCAAACTTTATGAGGTACCATCAGGCCTTTCACCTGCGCCTGCTTAAGACATGGCTTGACCGTTCTTCTCAGGTAGCCTGGAGCGATATAGAAGATGCACTAGTGCATCCATACAAACTAAAAAGGGGTCTTATATTCTAGACTGACTATCAACCAATGCATGTTACACTTTGGGCCTGTTATTACAAATTTGATAAGAAATTTCAAGGTGGTTGATAAGAGTCTGGGGGGGAATTGGAAATGGCACCTGAATACTCCATTGAAGGGTAATAAAAATATAATCTCAGAGAATAAGCCGTTTGAATCAACATCATGGTCCTCAAAGGGAGTGTACAATCTCAGGGATGTATTTGACCCAGGGGGTATGCTTAGCTTCCAGATATTGTGTTCTCTTTTTAATCTACCAACGACATCTCACTTTCTGTACCTCCAACTACGGTCAGCTCTTCACGCCTATGGTGTGCGAACGAACTCTAAGCTGCAGACACATCCTGTCGTGGACTGGCTATCCACACCGGACTCTAAAGGACTAGTATCAGTCGTATATTCAGGACTTCAAACACACACACAGACACACACAAACACACACACACACAAATAGTGTAAGATAATTACTTGATTACTTCACTTCAGTAACCCTAAAAGTAAGAGACTGAGAACAGAAGTCTTCAACAGCTAACTGGGACTTTATTGATGATGCAGCAAACACAGCAGACACCAACGAACCGGTGACAACAGTAGAACAGTGAAACAGGAAAAAACAGCCCCGACCTACGCCCAACCAAACACTTTTATACTGCTGTTTTGCGTCAGGGCGTCATTTGTTATTGTGTGTGTGTCATGTCAGGATAAATCACAGCAAGAGTAAAAGCAGGTTTGATCTTTATTTCTTCAACAGTTTCTTGTGTTTAATTATTTATTATGTATGTCGTGTCCTCTCACATGCAAGGGATGAACTCTTGTCATTTTTTACCTGGCGTTCTGAACAACAATATGAAATAATACACAAATGCTGGATTGAAGATTAAACTATTATTATTGTACAATAAGGAGACAGCATACATACAGAATGACATCAGCTCTTCTCAACAAGCAAAGAGTCTAAACTAGTATAGTTTCTGAGAGAACAATTAAATCATCTGTGATTGGTCAAACATATCCGCCTCTATCATCTTACCCAATAGAAGATAACCACAGAGCAGAATGTATATGCATATGCACATCTTACATTGGTCATGCAACCCCAAAACCAGAGCCTCAGGTCATAAATTATTTCTAGATACTTCACTCCGGTCACCACACCCAAGAATCAGAGCTTCTACTTTATTTGGATGCAGGCCAAGACAGGAACAGCGTTGGGCTTCCTAAAGATAAGAAAACACATTCCATAAGACACAGAGATAAGGCAAAAGCAGAGATCCTACGTCCACAATCAAAAGACAGATAAAAAGACTATAAACAACTGTTAATCAAAAGCCAGGCTAAACAGGAAGGTTTTGAGTTTCCTTTTATAACTTTCCATACTTGCTGTTCTGAGATCCTCAGGCAGTCAAACGGATCACAGCATAATAGCTAAACGTCATCTCACCATAAGTTTCTTTAGTTTCAACCTTTGGCACAGCAAACAGACTCCTGCCAGGGGACCTGAGGAGCCACACGTGTTCATACGCTGTCAGCAGATATATAGCTCTATAGAGCTGTATACGCTGGAGCAAGACCACGAAGAGCTTTAAAAACAAGAAAAATCATTTTTAAATCCTCATGTAGTTTTAGTCCAGACCTCCTTTAAATATAATGACTGTACCATCATCACACAGCCAAGTCTGATCCATCATCTGTAAATCTTTACACTGACAGCAGGAATGACACACACAATGTCCCATTTACAGTCTTTACTGGACTAAAGTGGCTTCTCAAACATAAGCTCACATACAAGTTATAAACTCCATCCAGGCTTTTAAACACATCTACATCACTGCAACAGACCAACACACACTACTTACATGTTACTGGAATGTTCTTGTTCTTATTTCCTCCCACTCATTCTAAATAATGGGAATATTTCCATGAAGTGAATGCTGACCCATCGTGCCATCAGAGCTGTCGTACACATGTGCAGTGATAGAACCGGAGCATGTATCAAGGTGCTTGCCTGATTATCTTTTCTAGTCGCAAAAACGTAGCTACAAGAATAGTTGGTAAAAAAAAAAGGATTACCTTTTTGAAAATGTAACTAAACAACTGAGTACTTAAATTGCAGACCTAACGCGTTAGGTTACTCGTTACATAAAAAGATGAATCCAAGTACTCTAACGCGTTACTTAGTAACATGTTAAACCCAACACTGCTAACAGGTAACCAATGTAAAGATTTTTAAATGGTTGTAATGGGTTCTGGTCTTATGAGGGTTGTGGGTAGACCAGACAGGAGTGCATTACAGTAGTCCAGCCTGATTGTGATAAAAGCGTGGATCGGTCTCTGTATGTCACTCAGAGAGAGAAATTAAATCACACTTTTACAATGTTTTTAAAGTGATAAAACGCAGATTTGGTGACATGAGCCTTGATTTTGAGTTCTGAATCGAAGATTACACCAAGGTTTCTAGCTTGGCTTGGGGTATGTCCACGCAATTTTAATTTTACAACCAATTTCTCTCTGAGCTATAGAACCTGTTACTAAAATTTCAGTTTTATCCTGGTTGAGCTGTAAAAAGGCCATCCAATATAATTTAAAAGAGAGTCAGTTGGTCCAGTGTCATCAGGAGACATGGCTACATAAAGTTGTGTGTAATCAGCACAACTATGGAACTAGATGCTGTGTCTCCTGATGGCATCACTAAGGGGTAAGACGTATAGATTATAAAGAAGTGGTCCTAAAATTATCATCAACTGCCACAAAGAACTCTCTGTCAGAAGGATAACAAACAAAAACAATTAAAAAGAGTTCCAGATAGTCCAAAGTGGTTCCTCTATTTAAGAGCATTTTGTGGTTAACTGTGTTGAAAGCAGCACCCAGATTGAGTAATACACACACTATTTATTGTCAACTGGATGTCCTGATGTCATTAACTACCTTAACTAGGGCCCAAAAAACCTGACTGAAACATTTGGAACTTATTGTTTGAGTTTATAAAATCTGTTATAGTGTTAACAAGTACTTAAAAAGGGAAGACATCTATAGCTACTAGGTATTGTTGGAACAAGGCTATTTGCAGTCTTAAATGCAGTGGGAAACACATTTTCTTAGTTGTTGTGGCATTGTGTAGACGATTGATGTTAGACCTGATGTTAGTTGTCTTCTCCCTGAAGTAGTCCTCATCACATTTAGAAGCTATAAGATGGTTACTGTGGTTTTATAGAAATATTAATAAGGTGATCAATGGTATTATTAAGCACTCTGGGGCATTCTGATTTGCAATTTCATTGTTCTTCCAACGACTGTTCCTCTTTTTAACTATTTCTCTCATTCTTAAAGTTGCATCAGCTGTCTTGTTATCAACATGTTAAAATCACTGGTTAAAATTAAGCTGGCATAATTAACATGAATGTAGGTGAGGAAATCTGAAAAAACAACCAGAAGAGTAGAGAGACAGAGTTTTGGGGGTCTGTAGATTGTTACTGACATCAAAGTTAATGCGTTATATTTAGAAAAACTAAATGGAATGCTGCTGAACCTAGCTCCATTGTATTGTTTTAACAGTGCAGTGTGTTTTCTATTCTAGTCTGTTCATCCGACAGGCAGGTGTGCCTCAGTCAGTTTCCTCCCAGAGTACTGTAGAGGGGAAAAGACTCTTCTGTGGATATAAAAAGAGGAAATTAAATATTTTTTGTCTTAATTCCTGTTTTCTCTGTTGTTACTGTGACTCTTAACCAGGGTTGGTTCTCTTGAATTTTGCTCTCACAGTGTAACTGGTTTACATCTCTGAGACACAATGAGTGTTTATGTGGAAGAAGAGTCTCATCCTCAGTATACTAAAGATAAATGAGTCCACCAGTCTGCAGAACAGTGAACAGAGTACAGTGTGTTGTGTAATCCTGCACATAGAAGACTGGATCATTTTCAGTCATGGATAAATCACAGCAAGAGTAAAAGCAGGTTTGTTCTTTATTGCTTCAACAGTTTCTTGTGTTTAACAATTTATTCTTTATTTATTCCAGTTCTAGTCTTCTTCCCTACCGCTGCAGGGCTCTGTGCCAGCCTCATTGTCATGGGTGGTGTTTTAGTTTTCGTACCCTTCTTCCTTTTGTCCCCTGCCTCCATGTAAGCCCCAGCTCTGTCCCTCGCTTCCTTTGCCTTACTGGCTGTTTTATTGGGCCTGCTGGGAGTTTGAGGGTTCTGCGCAGTATCTTAGCTGGTCCTAGGACTGTGCTCTTCTGAACAGACACCTCAGATGTTGTACCTGGAATCTGAGCCCCCAGTGCTCCTATTACCACTGGCACCACTGTTACCTTTACTCCCCACATCTTCTCTAGCTCCTCTTTCTCCTCATTGGTATTTTTCGAGCTTCTCGTGTTCCTTCTTCCGGATGTTACTGTTGCTCGGGATCACTATGTCTATCAGTACTGCCTTCTTCTGTTGTTTGTCCATCAACATGATGTCTGGTTGGTTAGCCATCACCAGTTTGTCAGCCTGGATCCTTTTGATGTCCCCGATGACATCCTATATGAAAGGTACAGATTGTCAATCGATATTAAGTTAGTTTAATATTCAACATTCATTTGACATTCAAAGTATAAACCTATTATGCACTTCAACCATTTGAGTGAATGATGTCAAACCAACTGTATAACATACAGACTAATATGCCTCATGTGCCTCAAGGCTCATTTTTTCAAATATATCTTTTTGTCATTTCTTTTTTTACAATTACAATAAATGAATAACCTTCCCACCACTCCAGTTTCAGAACTTGTGTCAGGAAACCTGACAGAAAGTCTCAATAAGAACATCTTGAGAGTAATCACTGCAAAAGTGCAGAAAAGCAGAATTTATTCATATTTTTTAATTGACCAAAACATATATTTAAAAAATAATCCTTGAGGCACATGAGGGATATTATTCTGTGTTATACAGTTGGTTTGACATCATTCATTCAAATGGTTGAAGCGCATGATAGGTTTGTATTTTGAATGTTGAATATTAAACTAACTTAATGTCGCTACGAAAGGAAGGGCACTGAGGAAGCGATCTGCCCAAAACTTCTGTGCCGTAATAAAGTGACATTGAATAATCAGAGTGCTGTCCTTTTATATTGTCTGATGAATTAATATTGTATAATCTCAAGAATTTACACATTAACAGAGTCAGCAATGTTCTGCCAGCATTCCTTCCTGGCTTTTGGATGATGATGTGTTTGAATTCTTCATATTTTTGAAGAATAATTGTCTGCTCCTCCATGGTAAAGTAGGCTGCAGGGTTTCTCCATGTTTGCGATTGGTCAGACGCTGCAAACACCACTCCTTAAATGTGAGTGCGCACTGATCAAGATTGGAAAACCCTGGGTTCAATCACTGAGCTGATAACCATCTTCGTAGTACCGTTTATCAGGATTGCGAATGTCTGGGTAAGTCAACCCAGGTAACGGTGAGATATCCCGGGTATGTTAATCCAGCTTCGTAGTACAGGCCTCTGGTAGCAAGGCAGTTGGGGCTTGGTTCTGGTCCTCCTCATCAAGCTGCGAGGTCCTCCCAGAGCCAGGCATGTTCCCAAGAATGGGTTTCTGTCTGCTGGGTCCATAGTCTGGTCCAAGTCTTTTGTCAAGGATTGCTGGGGCAGGTGGACCCAAATGCAGAGTCTTGAAACAGTGTTTTACTATGGCCAACACAGAGGCTAAACAAAGGTAATTACGACAGATGAATAAAAACACAGAGACTCAAACAGTGACTGAACTGAAAACCAAAACCTATACACACACAAGGAGTGATTACAAACAAGACACAGGTGAAAGACATGAGGAAATTAACTAAGGGGGGAAAACACAGGAACCTTCAACAGTACAACAACAATGATACACTCATTGTTTATCACTTTAAAGAATGTATTTGCTCGCATCAATTTACATCTCAAGATTTCTAATGAGCTTTAAATGTATTGCACATTTCTTATTTATAGAGTAGCCCAGTCATTCTAATCAATACACAGTTTTATTAATCATGTGTGAAACAAAAGCTGCATCAGAGTTAATTATGTCTTTACAATCACCACATCACGTCATCACATATTCTCATCATGTGGAGAGAAAATTGTGATTCAGCAGCGTTATGTTTCTAACAAAAATATCTGCTGTTATTTAGTTGAACATTAACATAAATTGTAGGACACAGAGGAACAATATCAAATAATATCCATATGTTTGAAGACAAAACATGATCAGTTATGTATCATTGGCATAGAGGTGAATAATGTTTATAGTTAATATTTGCTGATAAAACAAAGAACAATAAAGAAATTAGAAAAATACTTTAAATAATCAGCTTTTCAAATATTTTATCACTGAGGAAACATATTCAACACTTGTGTTGGACCCGTAGACTGTATATAAGAAATGGACTTAACATCCGTGACGTCACCCATTGGTTTGTGGACTACTGCTCAGAAGCGAATAGTTTCAGATCTGAGCAGCGCCATCTTGAACATTTCCGGTGCATGCTGATTAAAAAAAAAACAGGGATTCTACTTATATGGGCATCAGGAGGAGCATGAGGCGCCCTCCTGAACCTGTGAACCAATCAACCTGTCAATCACGACGTAGCCACGCCCTAATGCATACCCTGCTTTATCGTCACATATAAAATCAGGGAGGCCAACATTTCACAAATGAACATCATACTGCATTGAAGAAGGCTTTAAACTAGCGATTGAGACCATAAACACATTTTGAAAACGTTTACTGAGGTTAGAAATCAAGTGAGAAGTTGGTGAATTCTCCATTGACTTGTATAGAGACGGAAGTCCTTTTGACACCAAAACGGTCGCCCCCTGGTGGCCTTTTGATAGAATGCAGTTTTAAGTTACTTCCTCGTTCGCATCATTTCAGAGGACCGGAGCTCCCCGCCTGGGTTTTTAACTGCAGATATTGTACAGTACACACTGTTGGATCATTGTGTCCAGATTAACCTTAAAAAGACTCATCATCTGCTCTTTTCAGTATATTTGAGCTGCTGTATTCATGTTTGAAACTCTTTACGTCTCAGACAACAATAAGTTTCCTGTGAGGAAAACTCTCCACAGGATTCAAACTGTCAGTGTGTGATGACGGGGAAAGCTCCGTGTTTAAAGAGGATCAAAGTACAACTGTGCGTTGGCCTCATTTCAGAGGACCGGAACTCCCCGCCTGATATATACAGACCCTCACTTGATAAATGAATCATTATTAATCAGCCAATGTTAATCATACGAAAATGAAATGTATAAAATATATTTTTTTAAATAATTAAATATCAAGAATTTAATGGGATGACAATTTCTTGAAAATGTTCCAGTTAAAGCGAGTTAATGTGTGCACATCTGTACATCACAGTATCTGAAGGAAACACTTGCTGTTTTTAATTTTTTAATTTGAGAGTCGTGATGTCTGTCTGATGTTTAGAGAATGAATCAGCTGAAACTCACAGCAGAAAACTTTATTTAAAACAAAAACCAACTTACAGCCAACCAAAACTTCAACTTCAGGATTTTACAAAGGTCGCTTTATCAGGATGCTATCAGTAAACCACACACACACACACACACACACACACACACACACACACACACACACACACACACACACACACACACACACACACACACACACACACACACACACACACACACACACACACACACACACACACTTTCTTTTCCTCTTTCTGGCTCTCACTTTCTCACACACACATTTAAACTGACTCTCAGCTCTGCTGCCCCCTGGTGGAGGATTTACTGTGAATCAGCTGAGTTCACACTGACGGAGAAACCAACAGTCAGGATCTCAAATGAACAAAGCAGTTTTTCTTGCTGTTTGTACAACAAACTGGAACCTTGCAGCACATGTTAACCTGCTCAATACAGAATCCAGATCCAAATCCAAACATCATCACATGTTTGTTGTCTCTGTGAATGCAGAATAAGTTTGGTCTGGATCCATGTCGGCTGCATCCAGACTCTGGTAGTCCGGGTCTTCACTCATGGAGACAGGAGGATGATTCACAAAGTGGACAGATAACTGAAAATAAAACAGGAATAACATCAAACCTAAAATACAGCAGTAAGCAGTGTAACAGAACAGATACTGTGTTCTTCTTAGATAATTGTTTGCTGATATTTTAGTGATAACAACTCAACAGGTCAGAGGTCTAATAACAGTCATTATGATTTTATTTCATTATAGTTTTGTTCATATTAGTGAAGTAGTTGCAGACATGAGATTGTTTATAACTAACTACAAAAATAAAATGTCTGCCAACAGTTAGAGTTAACATGAGACATTCAGAGTTAAAGAAAGTCACCTCCATGTTTCTGCTGTCTGAAGTTTCTCTGGTGTTCAAACCAGAGTTCCTCCTCATCTTCAGTTTGTAGACGAGCAGCAGAACAACAGCAACCAGCACAATAATCAGAGACATAGATGCAACCAGAGGCCAGAAGTAATCTGGAAGAGATACACCGGAGACGGCTGGGAAGGAAGAGAGAGAGAGACATGTAGTTTATAGTTTAAAAGACTGTGATGGACAGATGGACAGACATGAACTGTCCTGTACCTGCAAACTGCTCTGTGGTTTCAGGGAAAGATGATGAAGGTGTGAAGCTTCCTGAACTGGATATTAAACTCTGTGTTGTTGCTGGTGTGGAGGCTGATGGGACTGATGTTGGAAAAGGTCGGAGAGTCCAGTTTGGTTCTTCAGTGGTTGGAGCTGTGAACAATGAAAACACAATGAAAGATACTGAATCAATCTGAATCAATAATGCAGAGTTATATATGAGATTATTGATTATTATTATAACATGAAGGACTGTTTTTATATCATAGTGAGATGCACTCTGCCCAGACCATCAGGGGCAGGTCAAATGCACTTGTGGTCATTTGGTGACCAGGTTTGCTGGATGCACCTGTGATAAAACATTATTACTGGTATGCATGTTGGAGGCTGTGACAGTCGTGGCCAATCACAGTTGTACTTTGATCCTCTTTAAACACGGAGCTTTCCCCGTCATCACACACTGACAGTTTGAATCCTGTGGAGAGTTTTCCTCACAGGAAACTTATTGTTGTCTGAGACGTAAAGAGTTTCAAACATGAATACAGCAGCTCAAATATACTGAAAAGAGCAGATGATGAGTCTTTTTAAGGTTAATCTGGACACAATGATCCATCAGTGTGTACTGTACAATATCTGCAGTTAAAAACAACATAGTAGTTTAGGATTATTCTGCAAGAATATAAGAGCACTGAGCTGCTCTGAGTAATCAGACAGCAGACCATGAGAGATCCTTCAGGCCGTTCTCATCCTCTTTTCGTATGATACCAAATCTCACGCCAGTTCTTAAAATAGCCCCAAAATGTTATCTGTTGATTAAAATCCAGTAATCCACAAATATTATATATTACTTTAAAAATATAAATATACATCATATGTTAATAATTATCTTACATCATAAGAAATGTAGGATGTGTTTAAATATTAGACATGAAGATAATAAGGTAATATATTGTAAAACTGAATGTGAAATGTATTCTTCTTGTTATTAAATAAATATTTGACTGTTTTAAGAAGACGTTTAGTTGCAGAGAGACAGTGATGGACAGATGGACAGATATGAACTGTCCTGTACCTGCAAACTGCTCTGTGGTTTCAGGGAAAGATGATGAAGGTGTGAAGCTTCCTGAACTGGAGATTAAGCTCTGTGTTGTTGCTGGTGTGGAGGCTGATGGGACTGATGTTGGAAAAGGTCGGAGAGTCCAGTTTGGTTCTTCAGTGGTTGGATCTGTGAACAATGAAAACACAATGAAACTATCAGATACTGAATCTATAATGCAGAGGAATTAGGTTTTGTTCAGTTGATCATCAAAGTAAATAGTATTTGTTCTGTTTGTTGCTCCTTAATATTCCACAGTCAACTGTCAGTAGTATTATAACAAAGTGGAAGTGATTGGGAACGATGGTAACTCAGCCACAAAGTGGTAGGCCACGTAAAATGACGGAACAGGGTTTAGCCGATGCTGAGGTGCATAGTGCGCAGAGGTCGCCAACTTTCTGCAGAGTCAATCGCTACAGACCTCCAAACTTCATGTGGCCTTCAGATTAGCTCAAGAACAGTGCGTAGAGAGCTTCATGGAATGGGTTTCAATGGTCGAGCAGCTGTATCCAAGCCAAACATCACCAAGTGCAATGCAAAGCGTCAGATGAAGTGGTGTAAAACTTGCAGCCACTCGACTCTAGAGCAGTGGAGATGCGTTCTCTGGAGTGACAAATCGCGCTTCACCATCTGGCGATCTGATGGACGAGTCTGGGTTTGGCGGTTGCCAGGGGAACGGTACTTGTCTGACTGCATTGTGCCAAGTGTAAAGTTTGGTGGAGGGGGGATTATGGTGTGGGATTGTTTTTCAGGGGCTGGGCTTGGCCCATTAGTTCCAGTGAATGAACTCTGAATGCTTCAGAAATAATACCAAGAGATTTTGGACAATTTCATGCTCCCAACTTTGTGGGAACAGTTTGGGGATGGCCCCTTCCTGTTCCAACATGCCTGATCCATAAAGACATGGATGAGAGAGTTTGGTGTGGATGAACTTGACTGGCCAGCACAGAGTCCTGACCTCAAACCGATAGAACAGCTTTGGGATGAATTAGAGCGGAGACTGAGAGCCAGGCCTTCTCGTCCAACATCAGTGTGTGACCTCAAAAATGCGCTTCTGGAAGAATGGTCAAACATTCCCATAAACACTCCTAAACCTCGTGGAAAGCCTTCCCAGAAGAGTTGAAGCTGTTATAGCTGCAAAGGGGACCGACGACATATTAAACCCTATGGATTAAGAACGGGATGTCACTTAAGTTCATATACGAGTCAAGGAAGGTGAGCTAATACTTTTGGCATCATAGTGTATCATGTGGTCCATCTTTATATACAGTCAATGGGTACCACACCTTCTCCCACTGTGGTGCACAGCAAGTCACCAAGACACCAAACCAACACAGTCGAGGAAAGAGCCTCAGTGTTAGTGCTCCTCTCACTGCCATAAATTAGATCACACCAATCAAATTCTAGCTGTAACTTGTTTGTTTATATCTTGTCATTTCCATATTTTTATTTTATAATTTATATCCAATTTTTGATCTTAGATGAAAACAAGAAAACAATCCATTGTTATTTTTGATTTTAGAACTCATATGCACTTACCAGAAGGTACATGTATTGAGAATAAACATTTTCATGATTTTCAATATAAAACTCACCACCTATAACAAAAATCCGGACCCAGTCGAATGAATTTGGAGATGAAGGTCTGCCGTAACCACACTTGTACCATCCTGTGTCCGACTTCTTCAGCTGTGTGATGGTCACAGACAGTCCATATCCTTCTATATATTCAATACTGTACCTGCCACTCTGAGCTCTGTTCTCTGCTGTTTCAACCAGGGTGTCTTCTTCTTTTTCACATTCATCCTTACAGAAGAACTTCCTGCTTCCATTGACAGTACCACCGCATCCATATGTGACACTTCCTCCCTCAGTTCCTGCATCAATCAAACCAGTTTTTACCCCCAATGTTGCTTCTGAAAAGTTAAACAATCAACAGTTAGTGTCTGTACTTCCTGTAAGATGCTGCAGTCTGATCACAATATTTCCTGCTTCACATTCACACAGATCCACAGAGTCACACTGGGAGCTGCCCAGTTCAACCACAGTCTGACTGCTGGATACACTGAGTCAATATATCATAAACGTCTCACAGTCTTCACACAGTTTAATTACATTCTATCTGACTTCATTTATTCTTATGCTTCACAATCATTAAATAGGATGAAAATAGTAAATATATCAGGTTTTGTGACTTTCAGTAGAAACTCACCATCTGTAACTATGAGGTCAACGTCACAGTAAGAATCTGGAACCAAAGATCCACCCAAACCAATTCTGTACCGTCCAGAGTCCGACTTGATCAGCTGTGTAAAGGTCGAAGTCAAAATTCTTGTTCCAGAGGATCCGTCTTCATATTTGATGCTGTATCTGCCGCTCTGAGCTGTGACATCATCTGTTTTAATGAGAATGTTTTCTTCTTTACATTCTCCTTTACAGAAGAACTTGGTGCTTCCAGACGAAGTGAAGTAGCAACTTAATGAACCATTTCCTCCTTCAGCTCCAGCATAAAGTTGTATTGCATTGCTGAGTCCAGTGTCTCCATCCTGCAGTGCTGTTGGAAAGATGAACAGTGAATACTGATGATCAATACTTTGTGTATTGTAGACTTACTGTAAAACAGACTGCAGCTTAATGAGAGCTAATCCATCACTTCACAGAGAAGCAGAGATGATACAGAGGCAGTGTGGTGGAAGAAACAGCACATACTCTTCTGTGTCTTATAATTAAACATCATCCTAACACCTTATATGAAAGCTTTGCTTCACAGTTAGATGTGTCTGGGTTTTGTTTACTATATATGGTGATAATGATTCTCAGGTTTCTTCACTGTCTGAAAATATGAGTTAAGAAACACATAAGGGAGGTGTCATTTTATAATAAGGAACATGTTGCTGTTTCCTGTGTGTGTGGTTGTAGACTGCTGTATAAAACCAGGAACTAACAGAGGCTGCTGTAGATTTATGTATTTAAGAAGGTAGGGACAATGCATATTAATTAAAAACATTAACATATAAACACACAAGATTATAGCCAGTGGCAAATTTCCATCTTGAGTCCCTGGGGGCAGGTTGATGTTAAAAACAATGACATGTAAAATAACATTCTTTAAAAGAAAGAAGAGAAAAGTAAATGAAGAAAAATAAATAAATAAATAAATAATGAGCAGCAAACTGTGGACCAGAATTTGGGGGATCATAAAGTGTTTAGGTGCTGCTATTTTAAAACCTGCTGTTGTTATTGCACATTGTCCATTTCAGTGCGTCAGTTATATTGCACATGGCCCTATTGCACAAAAGTGTAAAAGTACTAGTGTCTATTGCACAATGTCCTATTGCACATACTTCTTACCCTCAGATTTGTGTGCAGATTTTATTGCACTTGGTAAATGTACACAGATGTACTTGTGTACGCACTATTGCACAGTATTCACCTACATAATTAGAAGTATGTATGTATATAAGGTCACAAGACTGGTTTGACTGGTTTGACCCAAATTACACCCCAACATAAAAACCCACATATACAGCAAACAAATACATACAGCACATACAGAGGATTTTTAAGATAGGATATGAGTACAGTATTGATTATTTAGGAGCCATATTTTCATGGTTCCTACGGTTTAGTTTAGTTAAATTCAAAGATTAGATTATAGAGATGTTGCAGCAGCAAATAGTAACAGAATAATTTACTATTCTGTTACTGACAGCAACATAAAAACTTATCTGAACTGATCTGACATTTGTTAAAATGTCCACAATGAATGTGCAGAAGCAGTGTGTGCTGCAGCTTTACAGACACAGTCAGGTAATCAGTCCTCACCTGATAAGAAGCAGAAGAACAGAACCTGGTGGATATTCATTCTGAGTTTTGATCCTGATGCAGAAATTCATCAAACTGTCAGAGAACTGCCTCAATATGTCTGTCTGATCAATCAGGAAGATGGAGACGCTTTAAGATAACATTACTTCCTCTTCCTCTCTTCCTCTTCCTCTCTCTCTCTATCTGTCTCTCTCTCTCTTTTAATTGGGCAAGTTGTAACGGTTCCTTCATGTCAGCTAGTACTGGTCATGCTTCATGCTATCCAGAGACACAGAGAGTGGAAACAGCTGATCAGATGTATGACTTAAACATTCACTGCATCATTATTTCAATAAATGTGTTTTTATCACCCATTTTATGCATAAAGTTCACTTCAAGTGAGCAAAAAAGAGAAGAAGAAGAAAAGAGTGTGTTCCGCTTTCTTTGCTGATTGCAAACTTCCTTATTTCTAGAATGGGCCAAACTGTCCTGGTGGTTGGCACATTGTTATTTCTAAATTAAGAAACATATGATGAAACGCTGCAGTGAAGCTGAATGACCAATGATCTGTATGTTCAGTGATGGTTGACCAAAAGCTGCAGCAGAGTGACTTTATCTCTTTCCAATCACCACAGTAACACCAAGGCCAACAGATCAGTGAGGAGACTGATAAATATGATGATCACTTCTCCAGATTCTCTGTGCTGCAAAGCTGCTGTGCTGATCCACTTTGACCTGCTGTGTGTCTGTGGTCACCTGACTTCCTGCTTCAATAACTTGAGTTGAGATTGTCAGCTAGAAGTCTGTTTATTGAATTTCAAAGTAAAGCCTACTTTGACTCAACCAACCTGTCTGAGTGTCTGCATCAGGGTTCTGCTTCCTGTTGCTTTAACTGGTTTGTTACAGTACAAACTGGACAAATGTGGACCATCAACACGTCTGCCATTAAAATGAAATGATAAAACTTACATTTATTGTATGATTTAAGTGGTCAGTGTTAAGAATTAATCAATTCCTTTAACTTACAGTGCAAACTTTTTTCTGTATTAATCAGAGACCATGATCTTTGTCTGACCTGAACCAAGTGCTCCCTACAGATACAGTGAATTCATTCAAAAAAACTGTTAGGGTGATGAATATGAGATGATTGTGACACATGCAGCTCTACAAACAAATACTGACACTGAACTTCATACAGAATCTCTTCAGTCTGGTAATCTGGTAGATCCACATTTGCTAATGTGAACTTTGTTTATTGCAATAAAACTGAAAGTCATCTTTCTGTTAATTCTCCTTAAAGTTTCCACCACAGTGTTTTAATGTTTTAAAACCATGTTTGTTTACAATGAAAACTCCTCAGGATACTTTAAAGAACATTTCTAATCACACACGTTAAGAAATGTGTAAAATTTAACTTAATATGAAGATACTTCCTGATCCTCATTATGTATTAATCGATAGATAGATAGATAGATAGATAGATAGATAGATAGATAGATAGATAGATAGATAGATAGATAGATAGATAGATAGATAGAAGTTCACACACATTGATAAATAAATACATACAAATACTAGTAATAGCAAATTTAGAAGCAGCCTAAAACTCAATAAACTTGTAAGAAAACTATGATATGATTGTGTGAGACAGTTAAGAGGAGGAACAGTATTGCACATATTGTGACGGTTTGCTGTGGGCATGTGTGGGGAGTTTCTTTTAGGGGTGCCAGCCAGGTTTCTCTCCTGATATATATGATGTTTTTCTTTTTTGTCTTTATGTTCTTTTTTAAATTATTCTTTTACGTGACCCACATCATTGTATTACCCACATCCAAACACACACAAGGCAATACATTTACACATGCACACCTTCACTGATGCAAATAAATGGAGCAACTTCACAGATCACAAAACACAAATATTTTAAATGCAAAAATGTATTTGTGGATCAAACTGAAGAGTCCCAACACAAAGTTCAATTCATATAGTTCAAAACAAAAATTATTTCCAAAGTAAGAAAGACAAGATAAAAAAAACAAATAAATAAATAAACTCCTCGTGAGCAAGAGGGAACTGTTCAGAAACAACAAATAAATTCACCAAGAACAAAAAGAGCCTCAGTCCGAGCAATAAAAAAAACGTCACCGTCAGTCAGCAAGTGTGCCTCAAATCCGCTGCGGAGGGGCGGGGATACCGAGAGAGAGAGAGATGCGGAAAAAGGTGGAATGAGGAAGGGAATGAACGAACCGAGGGAATGAGCGTCCTCGCTACCTGTTAACAATGTTGGTGAATGAACACATCGGGATACCTGAGAGTTATGGTGAGAGATATGGCAGGAGTGGCGGAGATGTACACGGAGATGGATGAAGGGGTCCGGATCGGAACGAGGAAAGCGTCCTGTGGCGGTATGATCTGTGAGGACTAAACGGCTCACTGTCAACATTATTGAGCATAGGAGCTCCGACGCCTCCGTGTCTCGCTCTCTCCCTACACACACTGACAGCTGAGGCGGATAAACGCAGCGCCATCAACGGTGCTGCAGTTTACCAGGATTACGAGGGCGTGGACAGGTTAGCCGTCACAATACATCAACATTGATCGTTTCTGGCCTGCAGTTCAGCTCTCTGCCACCGGGGGTCGATGTTGCTGCATAACAGCAGAATCACCTCCAAGTCTGAGATTAGTGGTTAAAGATGTGAGTCCATGTTTGTGTTCACAGGTGATCTGCCTCTGCTGCTCTGACTTTTATTTTTATTATTTATTTCATTTTATTTTGATGAGTAGATTTTTGTCCTGATCTGAGGTCTGTTACTCACAAATCTGCAAATGTTATGTAAATTCAAATAAAATATAAAAATGATTTGTCATGTTCACAAATACTTTCATATATAATGTTTAAAAAGCAGTTTTACCCAAATATAATCAGTTATACTTGGATTTAAAGTAACCAAATGTTTGTTTAGGAAGCTGAACACACAAAGACCTACAAACTCAACACAAGATGAACAGAATGAAGTTACATCAAAATGTTTTTCTCAAACTCAAAGAAATTTAAGAACAAAATGTGGAGATAAAATGGTTCATTTTTCTTGGATTTTATTTATTTGCACATATATACAGACGACATGACCCAGATTATAGAAATAAAACAGATGTGACAGGAGAGCCACTGATATAAAGGATCTCCAAAAATGTAAAAGAAAAAAAGGAATAAAAAAAACCCTCAATTAATAAATGAATCATTATTTAGCAAAGTAGAAAGAAGATTAATGACAATAAGAAACACACAAAATGAGCAGAGGAGTTCACCAAATCAGCCAATGTTAATCATATAAAATGAAATGTGTAATATATAAAATATATTTTTTAAATAATTAAATATCAAGAATTTAATGTGATGACAATTTCTTGAAAATGTTCCAGATAAAGCGAGTTAATGTGTGCACATCTGTACATCACATCTGAGGGAAACACACACACACACACACACACACACACACACACACACACACACACACACACACACACACACACACACACACTTTCTTTTCCTGTTTCTGGCTCTCACTTTCTCACACACACATTTAAACTGACTCTCAGCTCTGCTGCCCCCTGGTGGAGGATTTACTGTGAATCAGCTGAGTTCACACTGACAGAGAAACAGCTGATCTGAATACTGATGAAACTGTTTGTACTTGTACACTTTGAGACAGGCCTTCAAATGTCTGTTTGAGGGTTAAGATTTGTTTTTTAGAGTTAAAGGAAATGTTCACAATTATCCAGCCTGTCTTTTTTGTTACTATACATGTTTTAAGACACTGGACAAATAGTGAACTCATCCTTTAAGATTGGCATTGGGGTTTAGATTCAGTTTAGGGTTGGGTTTAGACATTTAGCTCTCAAAATCAAGATCAGGGTCAGCGGTGCGTTTATAATATTCACTCTTTTTATAGCTCTGTTTTTACTCTCTACCAACTCCTGAGGGAAATATCTGGCTCTTTAGCTGCTAAATGCTCCACTATGTTCACCAGCTAGTCTACAGCTAACTGTGTCTGTTTGCTGGTTGGTGCTGAGCAGGTAGTGGATTTTCTTTTCTCTGTAATTGACGCTATGAGAGCGCTGAGAGTGAACCAGAACAGTTGCAGCTGGACAGTTAAACAATGAGCTGAAACTCTCTATAAAGCTCTGTAAAGCTGAGAGGAGCTGCAGAGTCTCTGATAATTCTCTGCAGGTTTATCACTAAGAGCCACAAACACATTTCAGAAACATTAATAGATGTGTATCATCAGCATAGAAGTGAAGAATAGCAAGTTTATAGTTAATATCTGCTGATTAAGCAAAAAAGAAAGAAAGAAAGTAGAACAAACAGGAACCTTGCAGCACATGTTAACCTGCTCAGTACAGAATCCAGATCCAAATCCAAACATCATCACATGTTTATTGTCTCTCTAAGTGTAGAGTAGGTTTGGTCTGGATCCATGCCGGCTGCATCCAGACTCTGGTAGACGGGATCTTCACTCATGGAGACAGGAGGACGGTTCGCATAGTGGACAGATAACTGAAAATCAAACAGGAATAACATCAAACCTAAAATACAGCAGTAAGCAGTGTAACAGAACAGATATTGTGTTCTTCTTAGATAATTGTTTGCTGATATTTTAGTGATAACAACTCAACAGGTCAGAGGTCTAATAATAGTCATTATCATTTTATTTCATTATAGTTTTGTTCATATTAGTGAAGTAGTTGCAGACATGAGATTGTTTATAACTAACTACAAAAATAAAATGTCTGCCAACAGTTAGAGTTAACATGAGACATTCAGAGTTAAAGAAAGTCACCTCCTTGTTTCTGCTGTCTGAAGTTTCTCTGGTGTTCAAACCAGAGTTCCTCCTCATCATCAGTTTGTAGACGAACAGCAGAAGAACAGCAACCAGCACAACAATCACAGGAACACATACAACCAGAGGCCAGAAGTAACCTGGACAAGAGACATCAGAGACGGCTGGGAAGGAAGAGAGAGAGAGAGAGAGACATGTAAAAAAATGTGCAAGCTGATCTACCAACACGTCACACTGAGATAGTACGCGCTGTCCATTTAATACGTTTGCCATAATGAATATGTAATATGGGGCGTTTTAACCCCATATGTTCTTTAGCACACGCATTGTGATTTACCAAACCTGAAGGTAATGTTGCTGACGTTTACTGTGTCTTTTCTGATAATATTTTTTTGTTGTTGCTGTAATTCAATGGGTTTGTTAACCTGTTCCACTAGAACCTCTAATTCCATTGGCTCAAACTCTCCATTAAGACACATAAGTCTCATTTAAATACTGCTGTCTGCACCTGTTGTCGTTTACACAGTTATTCTTAGTAGATCACCCACAGAATGCACGCTAAATAAACGTGCAATCTGTTGCACTGTTGCAATTCTGTTGCATGCAATTTAGTACCTTTTATTTTGTGATCTTAGTAAATCAGGCCCATAGTGTATAGTTTAAAAGGATCTTTTGTCTTGTATTGGAAGCTTAAAGGTTCTCTGTGGAGTTTTTGACCATAAATAGCTTGTTTTTACATGTGGATCTACGTTGTGAACATGTGGTTGATGTGATACACAATCCTACCAGTGGTTTCACATTATCTCACTGATCTACAGGATGCAGGAATGTGCCCAAATACACAGTAATGCACCAACAAAAGCAGGAGAGAAAAATTCTGTAAGCAATTCAGGATTTTAAATAATTCAAATTATCCGTTTACACATATTTTATGACTGAGGAAACATGTTGAACACTAAAGGATACACTAAGCATGTTTTGATGAGTAACACTGAATATAAATATAACCTGTTTACAAGAAAACTGCACAGGGAACCTTTATCAAACATGAGATCTTCCTGTTGAACAAAAACCCTGAAAGACTTTGGTCTGGATGTTTGTTGACTTGTCATGTGTTTACATCACATGTTAATAATTATCTTACATCATAAGAAATGTAGGATGTGTTTAAACATTAGACATGAAGATAATAAGGTAATATATTGTAAAACTAAATTTGAAACGTATTCTTCTAGGTGTTGACACATGTTCGACAATCTTGTTATTCTTATTACTGAATGTTGTTATGCTGTTTCAAAAAAGACGTTTAGTTGCAGAGAGACAGTGATGGACAGATGGACAGACATGAACTGTCCTGTACCTGCAAACTGCTCTGTGGTTTCAGGGAAAGATGATGAAGGTGTGAAGCTATCTGAACTGGAGATTAAACTCTGTGTTGTTGCTGGTGTGGAGGCTGATGGGACTGATGTTGGAAAAGGTCGGAGAGTCCAGTTTGGTTCTTCAGTGGTTGGAGCTGTGAACAATGAAAACACAATGAAACAATCAGATACTGAATCAATAAAGCAGAGGAATGAGATGCTGCTCTAGAAAGAAAGATCATATTAAAACATTGATCACTTACAAGATAAGTGCAGCATTGAAAATGTTAATAATGTAAATATTTATAAATATATATTGGTGTTTTGTTCATTTAAAAAAACAATTTTTTAATAACCTCTTTTAGCACTTTGAGCTGCATTTAATGTTATGAAATGGACTTAAAAAAAGTTTATTATTATTATTGTTGTTATTATGTGAAGGGCATTTTGATAGGAGGAAGGATTGGATAAAAAACATCATTATAGATGGGCGTGTTGGAGGCTGTGACAGTCGTGGCCAATCACAGTTGTACTTTGATCCTCTTTAAACACGGAGCTTTCCCCGTCATCACACACTGACAGTTTGAATCCTGTGGAGAGTTTTCCTCACAGGAAACTTATTGTTGTCTGAGACGTAAAGAGTTTCAAACATGAATACAGCAGCACAAATATACTGAAAGAGCAGATGATGAGTCTTTTTAAGTTGAATCTGGACACAATGATCCAACAGTGTGTACTGTACAATATCTGCAGTTAAAAACCAACATAGTGTCATATATAAAATGAAAGTTAACGTCTAACAGTGTGGGAATGAAACTGTTTCCTGTTTAATCCTCATATTTTTAATCTTTCAATGAGTCAGTCTCCCATTTTTTTCTTTGGATCTGTATAAAACATTTTACTGTAACTTTGGTTGTTTGTTTATAACTTGTCATTTCCATTTTTCAATTCTATATTTTAAAACATTTTTTTTTATTTTAAGAAGATAAAAAGTAAAAAATCCATTCCAAAATTCATATGCACTCAACAGAAGGAACCTAAATTAATAATAAACATTTTCATGATTTTCAATATAAAACTCACCATCTACAACAAAGATCCGGAACATGTTGAATGAATCTGGAGACAAAGGTCTGCCGTAACCACACTTGTACCGTCCTGAGTCCGACTTCTTCAGCTGTGTGATGGTCACTTCCATTCCATATAAAGATCCTTCTATATATTTAATGCTGTATCGGCCACTCTGAGTTCTGTTCTCTACTGTTTCAACCAGGATGTCTTCTTCTTTTTTACATTCATCCTTACAGAAGAACTTCCTGCTTCCATAGTCAGTACCCATGCATCCAAATGTGGCACTTCCTCCCTCGGTTTGTGTACGGATGAAATGAGTGTTTAGCCCCAACGGTGCTTCTGAAAAGATAAACAATCAACAGTTAGTGTCTGTACTTCCTGTAAGATGCTGCAGTCTGATCACAATATTTCCTGCTTCACATTCACACAGATCCACAGAGTCACACTGGGAGCTGCCCAGTTCAACCACAGTCTGACTGCTGGATACACTGAGTCAATATATCATAAACATCTCACAGTCTTCACACAGTTTAATTACATTCTATCTGACTTCATTTATTATTATGCTTCACAATCATTAAATGGGATGAACATAGTAAATATATCAGGTTTTGTGACTTTCAGTAGAAACTCACCATCTGTAACTATGAGGTCAAAGTCACAGTAAGAATCTGGAACCAAAGATCCACCCAAACCAAATCTGTACCGTCCTGCATCCGACTTAGTCAGCTTTGTGAAGTTGACAGTCAAACTTCTTCTTCCAGAGGATCCGTCTTCATATTTGATGCTGTATCTGCCGCTCTGAGCTGTGACACCATCTGCTTTAATGAGAATGTTTTCTTCTTTACATTCTCCTTTACAGAAGAACTTGGTGTTTCCAGGCGAAGTGAAGAAACAAAAGACTGAACCACTTCCTCCTTCAGCTCCAGCATAAAGGTTTACTGCATTGCTGAGTCCAGTGTTTCCATCCTGCAGTGCTGTTGGAAAGATGAACAGTGAATACTGATGATCAATACTTTGTGTATTGTAGATTTACTGTAAAACAGACTGCAGCTTAATGAGAGCTAATCCATCACTTCACAGAGAACGTTAGTTACATATTGTAACTCCAGATTATATGAGTATAGGCGCAGCCCTCTAAGAGCTATCGCTGTTGGGTTTATCCCTCGCGCACCTGCGCAGTCCTGAGAAAAAATAGTCAACGCCCACCCAAAGGGGGCCCCACCTACACGGTCTATAAATAACCGTGCTGACCTACAATCAGCTCCCAAAAAGAGGCTTTTCTTTTAGCCACAAGGAACCAGTGGGGCCCCTAGCTTAGAGGGCTGTGCCTATACTCATAGAATCTGGAGTTACAATACGTAACTAACGTTCTATATCCGATAGGCTACGCCCTCTAAGAGCTATCGCTGTTGGGATAAGGGCGTAGCAGGATATAGTCCATGCCACACTGGTGCCATACAGTACTACAAGCACATAAATACCTGCCATTTAAAATAACCACAGCTCCATCCATGCCCAACCAATACACCACGCGTAATGACGCAGTCCACGTTCCCCAGAATGTACTGAGGAGAAAGGAAGTTGGGGAGAATCAAGCCCGCTGCGATGAATCAAGATGAGCGTTACGTACTGTAACAGTCCAAATAAAGAACAGAAGCGGAGCAAAACATGAGGAATGATGAAGTCTCACATTGCAACAGAGGAATCAAGGTAGAGACGAGAATAAAACATCACTCTGACAGAACACTCAGAACAGAGTGAATCATGGAAAACTGGGACACATCCCGCAGATAAAAGCGAACAAAAGAGCAGGGGGAAGACCAAAATGCCGCCGCGCATAGGTCTCCCACCGTCATTCCTCCATGTAAGGCTGTGGAGGACGAGATTCCCCTGGTGAAATGCGCCCTGATGCCCTCCGGGGGATCCGACCCGGAAGCAAGATAAGCCTGTGTAACCACTTCACAGAGCCAGTGGGACAGGCGCTGTGCAGACAGAGGAAGCCTCGTAGAGTGATCTCTGTAATGAACAAACAGACGCTGAGAACGGCGTGAAGAAGCCGTGCACACTACATAACATGATAGCGCATGCACTGGACAAGGAGCGAGACACAGGTCGATTTCTCCAGACACCCCTCAGAAAACACTTCAACAGCGGGTGACTGTAGACTGCTCTGTCACCAAAACCTTCGTGACATGATGAAACAGCCGCAGCATAAGTTTTAACCAGGCTGAAAGCCAGATTTCTGTCTACGCAGCAGCGCTGAAAGGCCGCCCACTTCGCCGTGTATGACGCTCTAGTAGACGCGGCCCGTGCGCCCTGGATCATGCGCACAACAGCCGGAGAGAGGCCCGACCTCTCTAAACGTTCCCGTTCAGCGGCCAGGCCCATAACCGTTGACCCAGTACTGGGTAACTCCTGATCGCCCCTCCTGCCTGTGAGAGCATGTCCCCGCGCCACAGCAGTTCCCATGGCCGGCCCGACACTAGCCGTCGCAGACACAGAAACAATGACGCACTCGTGCGCTCTGGGGCTATCAGAACCATAGACAGTCGCTCCTCCCGCACTCGGTCCAGAACCCGAGGGATGAGCAGAACCGGTGGGAAAGCGTACAGAAACATCCTGGGCCACGGAGGATTGTCTCGTGCGCTCAGACTGAACCACAGGACGCACTGTGCGTTCCCGCGTGCAGCAAACAGATCCACTTCGGCTCTGCTGAATCTGCACCAAACCTGGCAAACCAGCTCGGGATGGAGGCTCCAGTCCCCTTGGCGGGGCCCTCCCCTCGACATTATGTCCGCACCTCTGTTGAGTTTGCCCGGTATATACGCTGCTCTGATGGACAGACAGTGTGCATGTGTCCAGCATAAGAGCTGTCTCGCTATGTCTAGCAGCTGTGCGGATCGAACAACCCCTTGACGATTTATGTAAGCTGCTGTAGCATTGCTGTCTGTGCGAATCAGCACATGCTGATCGCGCAGCACAGGGGCGAAGTGCTGGACCACCTTCCACACTGTGAGAAGTTCCCCCTCCCCATTTTTTTGATTGTCAACATGTGGAAAGGTCTGACCATTATTGATTTGTTGAACAGGGACAGATCTAGGATGGGTCTCATCCCCCCCGTTTTCTTGGGAACCAGAAGTTCCAACCTAGAAGCACGTGTTGGGGAAAACTCTGTTTGACAAACAGAGGATGTGTAGTGCTTTAAAACGTTGAGGCCGAGCTGTCTGCTAACCGGCAGGTTAGGGAGAGCTGGCTCGCATTGTGTGGGGAACATGTGAGTAACTACAGCTGCATCAGCAGAGACAGGTGTAGGTTGTTTGTGCGGTAGAATATTGCTCGTTAGGAGAAGATGTTTTTATTTTATTTCAAAACAGTCTGCCCTTTCAGCAGCAACATTAGCCGCAGTAGCTGCATTAACGGCAACATTAACACACATGTCCCCCCCAACAAGTCAGCTTCACTGGCTCTGCTTCTTCGGAAGGCTCAGAGGGAGGGTTGGCCCAGCCATAGCCCGAGCGGCCGACCTTCGGGCCTTTCCGTGGAGCCTGCCGACCAGCCGAGGAGGGTGGGAAGGAAGGCCGGCCCGGTGTGAAGGAGGAGACCAGTGGATGAGGCCTCGAAAACAAGGCCCGAACAATCCGTCCGGGTGGACCGGAGCCTAGAGGAGCTCACCACTAGCATGGTCACCCAGGCAGCCTGCCGGGCCATGCAGACGGCGGAACAAGCACAGAGAGTGAGGGCAGCGCTGGCCGCGTTGCCCAGCTCCGTGGCCAGTTCAGGATGCATTAGAGGCTCTACTGCAATCTTAAGAATGCTGGAAACCAGCAGGGCGGTGTTCTTCGCCGCAGCAGAAGCTTGGAAGGCACACTGGTGTTCTTCTAACTGAGGTACAGCGGGGACACATTTCATCCGACGGGGCTGCTTCTTGAGCCGGCGGGACCGGCAGGTCTCGGCGAGCGGCCACATGCCGAATGACATCCGGCAGCTCCTTGACCAGCCCGCAGATCAACGGCAGGGCGGTGGTGGGAAGGGAGACGACAAGCCGTATCCTCCCTCGGCGTGCTCCAGCTCTTCCGACTGGAAGAGGGGAGCGACAGAAGAACCGGCATGGGAGGACTCGTCCGAGTCCAAGACATCAGGCGGGTCCAGGACCTCCAAAGCTTCCTCCACGGAGTATGTCTCTTGCAGAAAGCCAGACGTCGTCCGCTGCCACGGTGAAGAAATCAACCCGCCGCTGCTTCTCTGCAGGAGGAAGGAGCGCGCAGTAAGGACAGGAGGACCGTGGGGTCAAGGCCAAGCCAGCGTGCTGAGCTCCCAGGCAGACCTCGCAGCAGGTGTGGAGGTAGAAGCTGAGGACGCGGCCATCTGAGCAGGACGGACACGGCCTGTCGTCCCCCGAGGAGGCTACCGTCGCCGCCGACATGGTGAGTTATTCTTATGTTCTTTAATTTCTGTAGATCTTCTTAGAGTTTCTCAAGACTTGCAGCTTGGTGGCTGAAAGAAAATGGGAGCTGATTGTAGGTCAGCACGGTTATTTATACAGCGTGTAGGTGGGGCCCCCCGTGGGTGGGCGTTGACTATTTTTTCTCAGGACTGCGCAGGTGCGCGAGGGATAAACCCAACCGGGTAGCTCTTAGAGGGCTGCGCCTATACGATATAGAAGCAGAGATGATACAGAGGCAGTGTGGTGGAAGAAACAGCACATACTCTTCTGTGTCTTATAATTAAACATCATCCTAACACCAAGGACCGCTTTATTGAATGGGCTTACCTGGGCTGTTGGACATGTTTGTTTATTGATCCAAATTACAAGTCACCCATGAGGACCAGCTGACTTTCATTCTGTGGTACCTGAGGGCTGCATTGAGGAGCGCTTTGTTAAGTTCCTCCCCATTGAAAGCCATACAGGAGAAGCACTGTTCAACTCAGTTATTCGTGTTTTAGAGGAGATGGGCATTGACATTAATTACTGCAGAGGACAGTGTTATGACAATGCTAGTAATATGTCAGGAGTCTACAAAGGCGTGCAGGCCCGCATCAAGCAGATCAGCACGTTCGCAGAGTGGGTACCCTGCGCAGCACATACCTTAAACCTGGCGGGAGTTAACAGTGTGAACTGCTGTGAGGAGACTGAACAGATTTTCAGTTTTGTACAAGCTTTGTTCAACTTTTCATCAAAGACCACTTCACACTGGCAGATGATCAGGGCAGGTTTGCAGCCCAATGATAATCAAAGAATAAAGACTTTGAAATCACTTTCTGAAACAAGATTGTCAGCACAAGCTGTTGCAACCAAAGCCCTATGTCAGAATTACGCCCGGATCCAGCAGTCATTACTCAACATTGCTGATGATGAGCAACATAATTTGAGCACAAGAGAGGAGGCTAGGGCACTGCACAAAAAGATGAATAAGCTGGAAATTGCATTAATTGCAACATGTTGACTGCCATCCTTCAATGTTTCCAGGGTGTGAGTGCTGCACTACAAGCGGTCAAATTGGACTTTTGCAATGCTGCAAGCTGCTGCAAGGACCATGTCCCATGAGTACAAAGCAGACAGTCCAATGAAAGAAAAAAAGAAAGAGACAGGCTGACGACTTATCTGAGCCTGAGTGCGAACTATCAGGCCGCAGGCGCTTCTGTACATCTGTGTATATCTGCGTCATTGACCAGTGAGTGTCAGAACTGGACAGAAGATACCAGTCATACAATGGTGTGTGTGAAAGCTTCAGGTTTTTAAATGGATTGCACTTGATTTCCCCCCAAGACCTCCGCTCAGCAGCATTGAGGCTGCAGAGGAAATACAACAGTGACTTGGAAGAGGACTTTGTGGAGGAGGTAGTACAGTTCAACGAATTTGTACGGAATGAGAAAGTGAGCAACACGTCTGCAGTGGAGTTACTGAAATTTTACTGAAGAAGTAAACTCAAATACAGTGTTTCCCAACACAGACATAGCTCCACGGCTATTCCTGACTATGCCCGTAAATAGATTGCGATCAACCATGCAGCAAGATTGAGTCAGTAACCTCACACTGATGTCCATTGAGCATGACAGCCTTCATAATTTGGACTTTAAGGACATAATCAGGGCCTTTTCTGCAAAGAAGACCAGACGAAAATGCTTCTAAAAAGCTAGCCTGTGCAGGTTTTAAAATGTTGTGGTTGTACATTGTTAAGAGGAATGCATATTTGCCTAGATTATACTGTAAATATTTTCCAAATGTTGATCAGTTTAATCTTGTGGTACCTGGCATTTAGGCCAAGTCACTATCCATGGTGCTGAATGGAGTGTGTGTGTGTCTGTGTCTCTGTGTGCAGGTGCATATGATTGGTTCACAGGGCCAACCAGTGCCAGAGAAGAGGTTCCTACTTAGATTTGTTGCTGTTGTTCTTTGCCTATGCTGTTATCATCAATGTTTGTGCGGACAGGTGATGGTCGGTGATGCTGATGTTTTTCATAATATGATGTGAAATCAAACTTTCACAAATCTTGGTTTTATTATTGTTGGGTCTCCTTAAATTGAATGAGTATGTTCTCTTTGTGAAAAGTGCCTTGAGATAACTTTGTTGTGATTTGGCACCATATAAATAAAAATTGAATTGAATTATCACCATAAGTTGCTGTGTGTGGTTGTTATAAAAAATGTCTTTTCTGTTTATGCTCAAGTGGGCTCAGTGATATGTTAATAACAATACGATGGTGTTTTCTGGCTCAAAGAGGGAAAACTGACTGTTGTATGTCCAAAAAGAAACTAATGCATTTTGTGATGTAGTTACCTAGAAATTACACTTCATTTTATAATGAGACTATAAATCGGGGGGGTGGGGAGGGCCTACAAAACCTCTAAGCCCCAGGGCCTAACATTAAGTTATGAAAGCTAACCTATTTATATGAAAGCTTTGCTTCACAGTTAGATGTGTCTGGGTTAGGGTTGGATACTGTGGTTGGTACTTTTAATGGTACCGACCGAACAATGTCCGTACTACCGAGTACTGATTCACGTCAAATCAAACAGTGCCAAATTCCGGTACATTCAGACTGATCATTCTGGAGCGAACGTACGAGTTGTTTCCTTGTTTGACAGTTTTTAAAATTCCATGCTCATGGATGCAATATCGCCAGTGACCAGCGGTGGTGTTTGTCGAGAAATCTCATGAAAGTAATTACAACTCAGTCATGGTGTCACCATGTATAACCAGGCGGGGAGTTCCGGTCCTCTGCAATGGGGCCAACACGGAAGTAACTTAAAACTGCATTTTATCAAAAGGCCACCAGGGGGCGACCGTTTTGGTGTCAAAAGGACTTCTGTCTCTATACAAGTCAATGGAGAATTCACCAACTTCTCACTTGATTTCTAACCTCAGTAAACGTTTTCAAAAGGTGTTTATGGTCTCAATCGCTAGTTTAAAGCCTTCTTCAATGCAGTATGATGTTCATTTGGGACATTTTGGCCTCCCTGATTTTATATTTGATGATAAAACAGGGTATGCATTAGGGCGTGGCTACGCTACTATTTTTCTCACATTTTCTTTCTAATAATTGTACTAACATTTCACTACACATTGTACTGTGTATAACTGTGTTTGATAATTATATTCTATTTTAATATGTTCATATTTTCATACGTTTATATTGTTTTTAAAATGTTCAAAACGAATAGGCAAAACAATTTTTTTTAAGTATTTTTGGGACTTTTTGGGTTGATACTTCAGTAGTTACAGATTTAGAGCATAGTACAGAAATGTACTGATTGGGT
Organism: Scomber scombrus; assembly: GCF_963691925.1. NCBI lineage: Eukaryota > Metazoa > Chordata > Actinopteri > Scombriformes > Scombridae > Scomber > Scomber scombrus. The sequence goes on along the minus strand of NC_084979.1, from coordinate 31,766,676 downwards.
ACCATTGAGTACTGATACTGAACACCGGGTATCGGTACCAGAACTGTTATCGGTTCAAATGTGAAAGGTACCCAACCCTAGTCTGGGTTTTGTTTACTATATATGGTGATAATGATTCTCTGTTTTCTTCACTGTCTGAAAATATGATGTGAGAACCACATAAGGGAGGTGTCATTTTATAATAAGGAACATGTTGCTGTTTCCTGTGTGTGTGGTTGTAGACTGCTGTATAAAACCAGGAACTAACAAGTGGCTGCTGCTCTCAGTCTAATGCATATAATGTTATAGGTTGAAACACTTGAAAGTGTTTTGATTAAATAACACAGAAAGACATTGTGTCTTTGTGAGTCTCTTATTTTAGTAGAACATTTTAACTACAGGCAGCAAAGTGTTCACTGACTGTACAGCAGTTGCTGTTGTTCTACTCTCAGCTGCAGTTGTAGTCACAGTGTCTCTGTGTAATGTTTTAGTTTTTCACTGTTTTAATATCAAACACATTAATGAGCAACAACTATTCATGATGGACGGTTTTTATATTTTGTCAAATGAGATCACATTTAGTTTAGTTAAATTCAAAGATTAGATTATAGAGATGTTGCAGCAGCAAATAGTAACAGAATCATTTAGAGAACAACAGAATAACTAATTAACATGACAGCAACATAAAAACTTAAGTGATAGAAATCTGACATTTGTTAAAATGTCCACAATGAATGTCCAGAAGCAGTGTGTGCTGCAGCTTTACAGACACAGTCAGGTAATCAGTCCTCACCTGATAAGAAGCAGAAGAACAGAACCTGGTGGATATTCATTCTGAGTTTGATCCTGATGCAGAAAATCATCAAACTGTCAGAGAGCTGCCTCAATATGTCTGTCTGATCAATCAGGAAGATGAAGACGCTTTAACTTAACATTACTTCCTCTTCCTCTCTCTCTCTCTCTCTCTCTCTCTCTCTCTCTCTCTCTCTCTCTCTCTCTCTCTCTCTCTCTCTCTCTCTCTCTCTCTCTCTCTCTCTCTCTCTCTCTCTCTCTCTCTCTCTCTCTCTCTCTCTCTCTCTCTCTCTCTCTATTTCAATAAATGTGTTTCTATCACCCATTTCATGCATAAAGTTCACTTCAAGTCAGCAAAAAAGAGTGTGTTCTGCTTTCTTTGCTGATTGTAAACTTCCTTATTTCTAGAATGGACCAAACTGTCCTGGTGGTTATCACATTGTTTATCACACCAAAAAATGTGTTCACACCCATCAGTTTGCTTCTCAAGGTTTCTGATGTGTTGCACATTTCATAGAGCAGGTCTAACCGAACTCTTCAGGTTTAATTTTAAAGAGACCCAACATTCCCACATGAGCAGCAATTGGTGACAGTGGAGAGAAAAAACTCCCTTTTAACAGGAAGAAACCTCAGAACCAGACTCACAGTGGGAGAACATCTGCCTCGACCGGTTGGAGTAGAGAGGAGAGAGAGGAAGGGGAGGACAGAGAGAGAGAGAAAGAGAGAGAGGCTGGAGAGAGAGAGGAAGGAGAGGAGACAGAGGAAGGAGAGGAGACAGAGGAAGGAGAGGAGAGAGAGAGAGAGAGAGAGAGAGAGAGAGAGAGAGAGAGAGAGAGAGAGGAGAGAGAAGCACATTGAAGGTCCGGTGTTCGAGTAGGTTCATAAGGTTCTATGAGCTGGGAGCGCAGTGTTCTAGTAGGTTCATAAGGTTCTATGAGCTGGGAGCGCAGTGTTCTAGTAGGTTCATAAGGTACTATGAGCTCTTTAAGATATGATGGAGCCTGATCATTTAGAGCTTTGAAAGTGAGAAGGATTCATTTTAACTAATTAACTAATTAACTTAATACGTGTCCCATAATTATCACAATATGATTACAGGCCAGACAAAAATGTGATGTCAAACAGGTAATGGCACAAAGATGAGCAGGTGAGATTAAGAAGCTGCAGCATTCAAAACTATTTGAATCAAATGTTGAAGCTCTCTGTGTGTAAGTGTCTTTTTCTATTCTACCACTAGGAGGCACCAGAGTCAGACATTCCACAGGTCATTTCGTCAGTTAACACTATGCTAAGGTTAGCATGCTCACTGATATATTCACCAGTTGAGCTAAGTTACCCTGGTTACCCATGTTCAAGTGATCCTGCCATCATTATTATTAAAATGTGCAGCTTTATCACCGTATTAAACAGTATTGTGTCTCCTTGGTCCCTCTCCCCTCTCTGTGACAGTCAGGTAGAAGTCTACACATGTGCTCATAAACTGGAGTTACATCCTGGTCATTACTATTTATTCTTAACTGCTATGCACATTATATAACAGGAGTTCATCCACTGGTGTTTTTCCTCCTGTGCTTTAAACTATTGCCAATGTTTTATTGAAAGTATTTTAACTGCTGGTTTACATCCGTTTGTCAAAAGAAGAACCGACTGCAACATGATATTAATTATTTTACAGTTTGTAAATGAAGCTAAACAGTATCTGAGTTCATTTTTCAATCAATCAATAACATGAAAAAATGACGGTGTAACTTTATCAGTTCATCAGCAAACATAGAATATTAATGTTTGTAATGTTTAATACTAGTACTGTTACAGCAGGACCTTTACTTTGAAATGCACCTGGACAGGAACTGGAGAGAACTACAGAAGGAAGTAGCTTGACTGTATGTGTGTGCAGAGCGGAAAGTAAATAAACCAGACGGCATGACCGATGCTCCTGAACAACTGTTCACCTCATTTCATTAATATAGACATATAGTCACAACAATGAGTGAACCCCCATACCATGTGACGTCAGAGCCGTATCTCCCGTTTTGGTGAGGAGATGAACAGTACTCGTTAACCAGCCAGCGATCTGTAACTCACTCACGTCCAGTTTAATCCTTCCCGTTAACGTCCGTCGCTTGTGGAGAATTGAGCTGAACGAGGGACTAAGCTACCTCGACTTTCTCTCTAACTTTACCGCAGTTTGTGGACTGTTTCACCGGCACGTCTCACGTCCTCTGACTCCGGTGACTGTTTGTAAGAAGGCGCCATGAGACGCTGTGTGACGTCTTTTACAGCATGCGACGCTTTGCAGGTGCAGCTGAGTGAATAGACCAAATCACTTCTGACATGACCACAAATGTTCTTTTTATGTGACGGCAGCTTTATTAAAGGGAAGAAAATTTATGTATTTATGTTTGTTAAGAGGAGGAAAAGTATTGCACATACATTAACATTGATCGTCTCTGGCCTGCAGTTCAGCTCTCTGCCACCGGGGGTCGATGTTGCTGCATAACAGCAGAATCACCTCCAAATCTGAGATTAGTGGTTAAAGATGTGAGTCCATGTTTGTGTTCACAGGTTATCTGCCTTTGCTGCTCTGACTTTTATTTTTAATATTTATTTCATTTTACTTTGATGAGTAGATTTTTGTCCTGATCTGAGGTCTGTTACTCACAAATCTGCAAATGTTATGTAAATGCAAATAAAATATAAAAATGATATGTCATTTTCACAAACTTTCATATATACAGTTTAAAAAGCAGTTTTACCCAAATACACTCAACTATACTTGGATTTAAAGTAACCAAATGTTTGTGCAGGAAGCTGAACACACAAAGACCTACAAACTCAACACAAGATGAACAGAATGAAGTTACATTAAAATGTTTTTCTCAAACTCAAAGAAATTTAAGAACAAAATGTGGAGATAAAATGGTTCATTTTTCTTGGATTTTATTTATTTGCACATATATACAGACGACATGACCCAGATTATAGAAATAAAACAGATGTGACAGGAGAGCCACTGATATAAAGGATCTCCAAAAATGTACAAGAAAAAAAGGACAGCTATTCAAAAGCTGTTTTTTTATGTATGAAAGGATTTTGATGGCATAGTTACACTTCAGCCACCACAGTGGACACTAGTGCGTCATCACATACATCCCCACTAAACCTGCAGTAATGTTTTTGGTTGTAGATCAGTTGATTTATGTTATTATAATGTAATAGTATATCATTTGGTGAAAGAAAAAATGATTTTATTTTGAAGTGTTTGAATTTTATTTAGGTTACTAAACTAAACTTAAACTAATAAATGAATCATTATTTAGCAAATAGAAAAGAAAATTAATGACAATAAGAAACACACAAAATGAGCAGAAGAGTTCACCAAATCAGCCAATATTAATCATATACAAATGAAATGTGTAATATATAAAATATATATTTTTTAAATAATTAAATATCAAGAATTTAATGTGATGACAATTTCTTGACAATGTTCCAGATAAAGTGAGTTAATGTGTGCACATCTGTACATCACAGTATCTGAAGGAAACACTGGCTGTTTTTATATTTGAGAGTCAATTACAATTAATTTAATTTTATTTGTGTTTTTCATAGAATTGGAAGTTGTGAGTACACTGATGAGCTAAAGGGGATGCTAAACACATTTCTGTGATCAGATTTTAAATATCTAATTGTTCAATGAGTGAAAATGTATTTTAACCTTATTTTATATACTCAAGTGATAGCTGAGGTGAAAAGCTTTCCATAACAGTTGGTCCCAGGTCTATATCCCCTTTTAATGCCAAATTATAAACTTTCAAATATGAACCAAGTTCAAGGTGCAGAGGTCAGTATTTTAAAGCAGGAGCCACGTAGAGTCGGTTTAGCTCTATGACAAAGTTTTAATTTTCACATTTCATGGACCCAGGCTTAGTTTAAGATAGCACTTTGAAGGACTAATTGATTAAATGAAGCCAAAATGATTCACCTTTAGAGATTAAAATACTACTGACAATCTAGAGCAGTGCTACAGGCCTGAAGTGCTTGTTTTAGGTTTAGACTTAAAAGACCAACCCATTCCCAGTCATGTATAAGCTATTTACACATTTACACAACAATTTAGTGTATTTTTATGACTCTTAGCTCTGGGATTTCATGTCAGCATGAAGTAGCCCATTCAAACAGAATCTGTTTAATTAACCAACGCAAGCATACAAATAATTTGTCTTGGCAAAAAAAAAAAAGGCAAAATGGGAGGTAGAGCAGTCGTCCACCAATCGGAAGACTGGCGGTTCGATTCCCGGCTCCTCTGGTCTGCCAAAGACTGATAAAGATACAACAGGGGTAAAATCTCCTAGTTAAAAGTTGATAATATAGCAGTTATATTTTCAAAGTACTATATAATATTCATGGATGTAAATCAATCACAGATTACATTTCGTGACTATTTCATGATGTGCTGAGAGACTGGGTTGCACAGGTGCCCTGATGGCTCTCGTTAATGCTTTTACACTTAAATTCGTGTGACAGTATAACAATAAGTGCACTCCTTTTCATACGATATATGAATAGATAATGAGAATACGTTGCAGAAAGACAATGTCTTTGTGAGTCTCTTATTTTAATAGAACATTTGAACTATAAACTAACTAATTCAGTGGTTTCATGATGAAGCTGCTGTTAAGGCTCTTTGATTAATCTGAGTGATTATCATTATTGTTGTTGTCATTATGTTTTATTTTTTATTTAATATACATTTTACTATATTGTCATTGTCTGTTTATACAGCAGTAAACACTTCTGCCAACAAGTGTTAAAACCACTTATTAAATATGTATATACAGTTTGTAAATGCCTGATATGGGGAAGGTGTTAAAGTCAAATGCTATCAATATATTTTAAAATTATAAATCAAACAAATTAACGGAAGCAATAAGAACATTTTCAGTGAAGCCTTTTTCAGAAACAAAAGAATAATTATGTCAGTGAGAGATATCTTGACTGTTCCTGACCCTCGGTGAGGAAACTGAGTGTTTTCCTCTTTGTATAAAAGCAGTATCAAAACTGCTGACTGCAAACTTCCTTATTTCTAAAATAGGTCAGACAACCATCAGAATGAAAGTGTCCTGGTGGTTAACTCATTGTTTACCACATTAAAGAATGTATTTGCTGGCATCAATTTACCTCTCAAGGTTTCTAATGAGCTTTAAATGTATTGCACATTTCTTACTTATAGAGAAGCCCAGTCATTTCTAATCAATACACAGTTTTTTAATCATGTGTGAAACAAAAGCTGCAGCAGAGTGACATTATTTCTTTACAATCACCACATCACGTCATCACATATTCTCATCATGTTGAGAGAAAATTGTGATTGATCAGCGTTATGTTTCTAACAAAAATATCTGCTGTTATTTAGTTGAACATTAACATAAATTGTAGGACACAAAGGATCAATATCAAATAATATCCATATGTTTGAAGACAAAACATGATCAGTTATGTATCATTAGCATAGAAGTGAACAATGTTTATAGTTAATATTTGCTGATAAAACAAAGAACAATAAAGAAAGTAGAACAAACTGGAACCTTGCAGCACATGTTAACCTGCTCAGTACAGAATCCAAACATCATCATATGCTTGCTGTCTCTGTGAATGTAGTTTGGTCTGGATCCATGCTCGAGTACAAGTTGTCTTAACATATTAACACTGGAGGACAGACATAGCTGACAGGAGGAGGGCTCATGGCGCTGGCACATAACTGAAAATCAAACAGGAATAACATCAAACCTAAAATACAGCAGTAAGAAGTGTAACAGAACAGATATTGTGTTCTTCTTAGATAATTGTTTACTGATATTTTAGTGATAACAACTCAACAGGTCAGAGGTCTAATAACAGTCATTATGATTTTATTTCATTATAGTTTTGTTCATATTAGTGAAATAGTTGCAGACATGAGATTGTTTATTATTATTACATGAGACATTCAGAGTTAAAGAAAGTCACCCACATGAATCCGCAGTAGTAGAGAGCCACTGCAACAGCAACCAGCAAAAGAATCACAAGCAAACCTATAACCAGAGGCCGGACGTAATCAGAGACATAGATGCAACCAGAGGCCAGAAGTAACCTGGAAGAGGGACACCGGAGACGGCTGGGAAGGAAGAGAGAGAGAGAGACATGTAGAGCATAGTTTAAATTGGAAGCTTAAAGGTTCTCTGTGGAGTTTTTGACCATAAATAGCTTGTTTTTACATGTGGATCTACGTTGTGAACATGTGGATGATGTGATACACAATCCTACCAGTGGTCTCTGTTAGTTACATGTTAAAATAATGAAAAATAAACAGGCTGTGAAGTATAACTAAGTAGAAATGAAATATCAGATACTCTTTCTATTTCTACGTCATTTATTGCCAGTTTCTTGCATGTGTTAGTAACCAGATGTTATGAATTTCGTTTTGCTTAAATTTTGTGTCAGTTTATTTAAACCAACCCATCTCTTTAGCTTTTATGGTTCATTCTCTACTGTATCCAAGAGTTGCTCCAAGTCATTGATTGATTTCAACATTTAGCCATTCAAGTGGTATTCCTCTGATTCCATATTTATTAAGTTTTAACAGTAACAAGTCATGATTAACTGTATCAAATACCTTTTTATTAAATCGAGAAATACCCTCACGGCATCAGTTACTGAATCAATAATGTAGAGGAATGAAATAAATATGTATGTATTTTATTTCATTTTATTTTATCTTATTTTTATTTATTTTTTTATTTTTTGTCTACTTAGTTACTGTTGTCTTTCCTTTTCCTCTTAGCCCTTTGTTAAAATTGTTATTACGTTTTTTTTTGGTGGCAATAAGTTGCATTGTTCTTGCATAATTGAAAACTTGAAAATAAAGTATTCTAAAAATAAATAAATAATAAAGATCACATTGTCAATATATATACTTTGATCCTCTTTAAACACGGAGCTTTCCCCGTCATCACACACTGACAGTTTGAATCCTGTGGAGAGTTTTCCTCACAGGAAACTTATTGTTGTCTGAGACGTAAAGAGTTTCAAACATGAATACAGCAGCTCAAATATACTGAAAAGAGCAGATGATGAGTCTTTTTAAGTTGAATCTGGACACAATGATCCAACAGTGTGTACTGTACAATATCTGCAGTTAGGAACCAACATAGTGTCATATATAAAATGAAAGTAGGATTTATAATGTAGCCTGGTATTCTGCATGTTGTTTTTTTATTTCTAAATTATTTTTAAAGTTAGATTTGACTTTTTTACATCTCAAGTTAACTTCTAACAGTGTAGGAATGAAACTCTTGCCTGTTTAAACTTCATAACATAAACACTCAGCTGTCACACTGCCTGAATGTCTGAGTGGCTTTCACAGCTGTTTTTATATTGTCAAACATTGACATTGACTAATTAAAAACAGACTTATCAGAAAAATTAGCACTTGGACAAACATCAGTGTGATAAGAACAACCTAAATTGACAGAAACCATCTTTGGGACGATTTTATTTGATATTTCAGTTTGGCTCATGTCCATCTGCTAACATTGAGGGGGCAGGACTTATGACCTATACTACAACCAGCCACCAGGGGGCGATGCAGATGTTTTGGCTTCACTTTTGGGGAGCTATCATGAGGTGCATCTTTATATACAGTCTCTCCTGCGTCTCTTTTCTCATTGTGGTTCAGAGTGAGTCACCAAGACACCAAACCAACAGCCTGATAGTCCAAATGTTAAAAAAAAACAACAAAATGCAAACAGATGTTCATCAGTTGGAGGATGTGTTGTCCCACATACAGCTGTATCTTTCTAATAACTCTGACCTTAGTGCTCCTCTCACTGCCATTAATTAGATCAAACCAATCAAATTCTAGCTGTAACTTTGGTTGTTTGTATATATCTTGTCATTTCCATATTTCTATTTTATATTTTAAATTATTTCAATTTTTTTCATTTTTAATAGACCAACAAATATTTTTTCTTTAAGATCGCATATGCACTCACCAAAAGGAACAGAAATTAAAAATAAAAATGTCATGATTTTCAATATAAAACTCACCATCTACAACAAAGATCGGGAATGAGTAGGATGAATCTGGAGACGAAGGGTTGCCGTAACCACACTTGTACCGTCCTGTGTCCGACTTCTTCAGCCGTGTGATGGTCACATCCAGTTCAATTGCAGATCCTTTTGTATATTTAATGCTGTATCTGCCACTCTGAGCTCTGTTCCCTTCTGTTTCAACCAGGATGTCTTCTACTTCTTTACATTCATCCTTACAGAAGAACTTCCTGCTTCCATAGACTGTACCACTGCATCCAACTGTGACACTTTCTCCCTCAGTTACTGTATGGTTTGATTGAGTGTTTACCCCCAACGTTGCTTCTGAAAAGATGAACAATCAACAGTTAGTGTCTGTACTTCCTGTAAGATGCTGCAGTCTGATCACAATATTTCCTGCTTCACATTCACACAGATCCACAGAGTCACACTGGGAGCTGCCCAGTTCAACCACAGTCTGACTGCTGGATACACTGAGTCAATATATCATAAACGTCTCACAGTCTTCACACAGTTTAATTACATTCTATCTGACTTCATTTATTCTTATGCTTCACAATCATTAAATGGGATGAACATAGTAAATATATCAGGTTTTGTGACTTTCAGTAGAAACTCACCATCTGTAACTATGATGTCAAATTCACTGTAAGAATCTGGGACCAAAGAGGAGGTGTTAAGATATGATAAGAAACCTGTTGCTGTTTCCTGTTTGTGTGGGAGTAGATTGCTTAATAGAACCAGGAACCAACAGAGGCTGCTGCCCTCAGCCTAATGCATATAATGTTATAGGTTGAAGCCCACTTGCAAGCTTAAAAAAACAACAACATAAATAACACAGAAAGACATCGTGTCTTTGTGAGTCTCTTATTTTAGTAGAACATTTAAACTACAGGCAGCAAAGTGTTCACTGACTGTACAGCAGTTGCTGTTGTTCTACTCTCAGCTGCAGTTGTAGTCACAGTGTCTCTGTGTAATGTTTTAGTTTTTTTCGATCACATTTAGTTTAGTTAAATTCAAAGATTAGATTATAGAGATGTTGCAGCAGCAAATAGTAACAGAATCATTTAGAGAACAACAGAATAACTAATTAACATGACAGCAACATAAAAACTTAAGTGATAGAAATGTGACATTTGTTAAAATGTCCACAATGAATGTCCAGAAGCAGTGTGTGCTGCAGCTTTACAGACACAGTCAGGTAATCAGTCCTCACCTGATAAGAAGCAGAAGAACAGAACCTGGTGGATATTCATTCTGAGTTTGATCCTGATGCAGAAAATCATCAAACTGTCAGAGAGCTGCCTCAATATGTCTGTCTGATCAATCAGGAAGATGAAGACGCTTTAAGATCACATTACTCCCCCCCCCTCTCTCTCTCTCTCTCTCTCTCTCTCTCTCTCTCCAGTATGAGTAATAATCTTATTTTTTACCCTTTATATGACATCTATGACCTCAGTAGAATTATTCAGACACATTAAAACCAACAAAGCAAACAGTCCAGTATGTAAACACACCAGCATCTCACAACACAATATATTGACCTCATACAAATCTTTACATAGTGTATAATATCCCAGGAGATATCCAACAATGAAGATTAAATAAATAAAAACACACAGCATCAACTAGTGTAGAGGCAGATGTGTGCATCATAGTAAAATGTGAGAACCATGACAGAGACGAAAGATCAACAGCTGAACCAGATAGAGATGTCACAACAAGCCTTTTAAGGAGTTGTTTTTACCATATCAATATCCCAAAAGGAGATTAAGAAGCCAGCAATTATGATAAAAGTTGCTTAGGCTCCAGGAAATCGAATCTTGGCTGAACACTTCGGGTGAGGTTGACCTGGCACACACACACTAACGTATGACCGCCTGACCCAAAACAGTCATAAAAAAGGGTTTGGTTGGGCGTAGGTCGAGGCTGTTTTTCACTGTTTCACTGTTCTACTGTTGTCACCAGTTTGTTGGTGTCTGTTGTGTTTGCTGCATCATCAATAAAGTCCCAGTTGGCTGTTGACGGCTTCTGTTCTCAGTCTCTTATCTTTAGGGTTACTGAAGTTAAGTAATCAAGCACATTTACATTACATTTACATTTAGTCATTTACAGACGCTTTTATCCAAAGCGACTTACAAGGGAGAATAACATTCAAGCTACATTGCAACAGAGACATTAGTGTGACAATAAATAAATACTGCTAAGTAGTGCTAAGTAGTTGTAAGTTAAGAGTGCTAAGTAATTGTAAGTTAAGAGAGGAGGTACTCTCTGAAGAGCTGGGTCTTCAAGTGCCTCTTAAAGACAGAGAGGGAGGCCCCTGCTCTGGTGGTTTTCGGCAGCTCTGCAAATGAGAATAACCTGGATTCTCATTTGATGAACGCAGCATCCGGGTGGTAACATGTGCTCTTACAAGAGCATTCAAGTACTGTAGGTGGGAGTATTCCCAACAATCACTCTGCAGGCAAACATAAGAGACTTGAACTTGATGCGAGCAGCTACAGGTAACCAGTGGAGCTCGATAAGCAGCAAGTAATTATCTTACATATTGGCGTCACGAACAGGAGCAGCTGTTCTGTGCACAGACATCCAAACAATAATTACTCCATGCGCATGAATTTAAATTGGTCAATATAAATTATCAACCTCAAGACACAGTGTTATACTCCTTTTTTCCTGTATTGTGTAAATTAATGTGTATGAATGCCTTTTGTCTGCGGGCCGCTGCGTGTATGATGTGTATGTAAGTCTCTGGACAAAACGCCAAGAGCACTGAGAAAGAAGTGAAAAAGAGTTAACCCTTAGTTAGCATCACACTTATGTGAGTTCATCCTAGAAGTGTCTTTCAAAACTGTAATAAATTGCGTGGAAAAGTGTTGAAAATAAGATTTGTGATCATAACTGAAAGCGACAGTCAAGAAAAGTGTTTTTTTATTGAGTGTAAAAGAGCTAAGTTTGTGTGTGAAGAAGTTAACTAACCGACAGCTGTGAAACAACTGGGGCCTCATGTACAAAGGGTGCGTACGCACAAAAACGTGGCGTACGTCCTTTTTCACGGCAAAGTTCAGATGTATCAAGAGTGAAATGACCGTGGAAATGTGCGGTGCCTCACGCCAACTTCATGGCTGGCGTACGCACGTTTCTACAGCTGTTGATCCTTTGGTGACACTTAGCGGTTATGCTGGGAAACTGTTATAATGAATAAATGTGAAAACAATCCTCAGAGTGAGTGATGTTCACATCAGAACATGAACAATTAACACTGATGAACAATTAACACACCCACGTGTCTGCAATTACATGAGTGGATATAAAAGCATGCGCAGAGTGGTGCAGAAAATACCGTTAACAACAATGGCTGCTTTAGTATTAGAAGACATTGTACATGGTGTAATACGAAGAGAGCGTGTGTTCAGAGACAGAGGATTTAATGGCACATGATGACAACTGGCTCATCAGCCGCTTTAGGTTCCCGAGGGCAATCCTCCTGGAACTGTGCGCAGAGCTGCCGCCGGCCTTGGAGTGCGACACAGCGAGGAGCCATGCGCTGCCTGTATCCATACAGGTGCTGACCACACTGGGGTTCCTAGCAACCGGGGCATTCCAGAGGGAGCTGGCCGACCGATCGGGACTGTGCCAGTCGACCTGAGCCGAGCCATGCCAGCCGTGTGGGACGGAATTATCCGCATGTCAGCCAGGTCTATATCAAATTCCCATACAATGCAGCTGAACAGGTCAACATTAAAGCGCAATTTGCAGCGAGAGCCTGTTTTCCTAATGTAATCGGAGCTATCGACTGCACACACATTGCTATTAAAGCGCCATCACATGATGAATTTGTATATGTCAACAGGAAACATTTTCATTCGATCAATGTACAGATCATATGTGATGCGCAAATGCGCACATGCTCAATGCGCATCATCTAACAAGCCCCTGATTGTCTCTGTGTGCAGAGTACTCATGTTAATAACCCTGTGCGTAAAGTGTGAAATGTCTTAATCAGCCTCACCTTTTCCCCTGCGCACTTCTGCATTAATTAATACTGTGTGATCCTTGGGGGTAATTAGAGTCACCCACATGTGCTCCCACCACCCCTGAGATAGCAGTGTCACCCTCGATTGCCGTGCCTCTCTGTTCAAACGGAGTGGGGCCCCCCCCCCCCGCCTGTTTTGGCCACACTTTGGCGTCGGGCAGCCGTCCTCCGCTTCACATCCACCTTGATGTCGGACCACTTATTTTTCAATTCAGCATGTGTGCACTTTTCTGACCCCACAGCATTGACAGCTTCACACACACTCTCCCACTCACTCCTCTTGCGTTTATTGTTTATGCCGGAGGACAGCGTGCCAAAGAGTACATTTTTGCGCGCCTCCACTTCAGTGAGTAGCGTCTACAATTAACTTTCTGTAAAGTTCTTCTTTTTCCCGTCTTACTCATTCTTTTGTTTTAATTTTCTGATCGTGCAGAGAGGAGAATCTCAGGTGCAGGGCCCATTTAAATATGATTTGCGTATTTAAATGGGGGCGTGGAAAGGGAGGGGTCGGGTGTGCGCTTAATTCCACGTTGATTGGGATGTACAAAGGAAATGTGCTTGGATTCATGCGTACGCACAGATTCATACATCTGGATTTTTTTGTGCGTACGACGTTTTCTGGATTTGAGCGTACGCCATGTTTCAGTAGGAAATCCACGCACATCTTTGTACATGAAGCCCCTGGTGAATTCCAGGAAGTGCAATCGGGATAGTGCAGGGGGAGGAGCCCAGGACACAGACAGGAACCATTCTAAAAACAACTAGGTGCAGGCCATAGTCCCCTCCTTTCAAGAGCACACAAAGAAAAGAGCGAGGTTTTCATTTTTTTTTTAAATCCTAAAACTTAATAGGCGACATTTAGGAGCAACAGAACAACAGTAAAAAAAAAAAAAAACCCACTTTGAACTGCGACAATCTGAAACAATGTATCCAACGCCGATAGGTATTGTGGGAAATAAGAATCCTGAAATGTTAAAAGACATTCAGAATATCTCAAAGAAATTAGAAAAATGACAAAAAATCTACAATAGCCGTGGCCACAAAATGGCACATCAGACACGAACGAATCACAAACATTTCCGAACGCAGCAATGGAAGAAGAATGCAGAGACATTGAACAAAAAACGCAAACAGCACCTAAAGAAAAAATCCTGAATCCAAAACATTGCAGCACCGTCAAGAAAGGGAGACGCAGTTCACCACCTGTCCTGGATTGCTACAAGGGCAGGAAAGTTTCAGCAGAGGGGAAGTCATATTGGATTAAATTGTCAAACAAGGGTCTAGATTAGAAACACGAGCTAAACCGATCCATAATCGAGGAACTTG
>NC_084979.1:31442452-31447452 GCF_963691925.1 Scomber scombrus | reverse complement strand
GACAACTAACAAACAAATGTGCTACGGTCTCAGTCTGTGAACAGAAAGGGCAGCTATCATTTTGGTCCGGATCCAGGTGTGCCACGTATCTGTTTGTAGCTACTGCACCATGTACAACCCTCCACTGGAGGTCAGCTGTCCTCTTATCAATGGGCAGCTTGTACAAACTTCTCCAGCAGCCTTTTGGGGATTTGCCCGGGCCAAAAAACTCAGCCCACCTCGACACTTTCACTCCTGTGAGAGAGCGATAATGTGACACTTTGACACAAATCATATATGCTCCTTTTTTTGTCAGTCTCTCAAACACCCCCAACTGTGGAGATGTAAAAGTCAGAAGAGAATCCTCTTCGTCCTCCCAATCCGCAACAGCAGGGACAACAGTCAAGGATGGAAAAACATATCCTCCATCATCATTCCACTGGTCGACATAGTGTTGTACAGAACCTCTCAGACTCTCCGGTATGGACCTGAAAACCTCTGTCACAATTCTGGACTTCAGTCTGGAAGATCTTATTTTATCCATCTCCCCCAAAACATCAGTATTTGATAGTGTAGACTTAAGCAGATGTCCCAATTTTACACAGCTGGCTTCACGGAATGCAGTTCTCAGACTAGCTGAAGACAGGGTCTCTGACTTTATGAATTCACTAAAAAACAATGGCTCTTCCAACAACCATGGTCCAGGCCGTGACTCCGGATCTCTTTCAGCCTTCAGCACCTGCCACGCCTGCAGAACTGACGAGTAGAAGGGAGTGAGCCCATCAAGGTCCATCTCTCCAAGTCTCAGAAGAAAAAGTTGCTTACCATATCCGAGACGACCAACTCTTTTCAAAATGATCTCTGCAGTTTCTTGCCACCTTAGTCCATGATGATACAGCAGCCTCTGTGCCGCCCTCAGCCGAAACGCCAAAATTCTGGAGGACACATCCATTAAACCCTGTCCTCCCTCTTGTACTGGCAAGTACAAAGCAGCAGCACGAACCCAATGCCTGCCAGACCAGAAAAACTCTATCAGAGCCCTCTGGATCTCCTCAATAAGACCTTTGGGTGGAGATAAAACAGATAATTTGTGCCACAGTGTCGAGGCGACTAGGTTATTAACCACAAGGACTCGTCCCCTATAGGACAGCTGAGGAAGGAGCCATTTCCATTTAGACAACTTGGCACACACCTTCTCCAAAAGACCTTCCCAGTTCTGTTGTTGAAATGCACTTGTCCCTAAAAAGACCCCTAAAACCTTCAAGCCATTAGTTCCCCACTCCAACCCTCCAGGTAGACTTGGTCCCCTGTCCCCATCCCACTGTCCTACCTGTAAGGCCTTACACTTTGCCCAGTTCACTTTGGCACTAGAGGCCTTTTCATATAGTTCCAATGACTGCACTACAGTCTGGACATCTCTTTGATCTTTAATAAAAATACTAATATCATCAGCGTACGCCGAAACGACCAAAGGAAACAGTGAGGCCTTATCCAACGATATACCGGTAAGCTTAGCTCTCAATCTGCACATTAGCGGTTCTATTGCCAGACTGTACAACTGCCCAGAAATTGGACATCCCTGTCTAATCCCCTTAAAAATGGGAATTGGTCTACTCAATCCTCCCCCCAACTTAACCATACATGATGCCTCGCTATACAGTAGCTTTATCCACTTAATAAAACTGTCCCCCAAACCATATGCCTTGAGTGCTGAAAATAAAAAACCATGGTCCACCCTATCAAAAGCTTTTTCCTGATCAAGTGACAACATCCCAAAATTCAACCCAGTGAAATCACTAATGTCCAAAATATCTCTAATAAGAAAAAGATTATCAAAAATACATCTTTCCGGTACACAATACGACTGATCCATGTGCACCAAAATGTCAAGATAGTCCTTAAGCCTATTAGAAAGTGCTCTAGAAAGCACCTTATAGTCCGTACAGAGAAGTGCCACTGGCCTCCAGTTCTTTAATAAGGCCAGATCACCCTGTTTGGGCAGCAGGGAAAGAACTGCTCTGCGACAGGAAACCGGTAAGTGCCCATCAATATAACATGCTTTTATCACTCCAAAAAAATCCGGTCCAATCCACTCCCAGAAACACTTAAAGAAATCTGTCGTTAATCCATCGATCCCCGGTGCACGTCCTGTATTCAGCTGTCCCATTGCAGCAGTTAGCTCCTCATAACTTAGCTCTGTATCCAGGGAGTCTTTTTCCGCCGAACTGAGACACGGAAGCCCCTCCAGAAGTTCTATAACACAAGTGTCATCACAATGTTCTGCTCCAAACAGGTCAGTGTAAAAGTCTATGGCATGCCTTCTCATTAAAACTGGATCTGTAGTCACCCCACCTTCAGGAAGTTTAAGGCAGGTCATTTGCTTGTTTCCAACCACAGTCCGCTCTAGATTGAAAAAAAAAGAGGTGGGCGCATCCATGTCCTTGATAGAGAGGAAGCGAGATCTCACCAAGGCCCCCTTTACTCTCTCCTGCAGGAAGGAACTCAATTCTCGTCGTTTACCTTGCAACAAGTCCTTTATACCAGAATCAGATGATATCTGAAAACTGCCTTCAATTTGTTTGATTTCCTCTTCTAAATCCTGGATTATTTTCTTAATTCTAACTGTGGAGTGAGAAGTATACTGCTGACAAAAAACCCGTATCTGTGTTTTTCCCACTTCCCACCACTGACTAAGAGAGTCAAAATCTATCTTCCTGCACCTCCACTGTGTCCATAAATTGACTATACTTTGACAAAAAGTTGTATCCTGAAGAAGTTTGTTATTAAAATGCCAGTGAGATTTAACTCTTTTCGCAGATGAGGTGTGAATTTTAATAGTTACCAGATGATGATCAGAAAAGCCTACTGGGCTGATAGCACTACTAACTAACCGCAGCCTAACATTGTGGGATATGTAAAACCTATCTAACCTGGCTGCACTGACCCTATTATTACAAACCTTAGACCATGTATATTGTTTTTCAGTTGAGTGCTTGACTCTCCATGCGTCTACCAAGTCTAAGTGCTGTAACATCTTCCTTAAACTAATCCCAGACAGTAAATGTGACTCATCCCCTATTCTATCCAGTGTAAAGTCAATAGTGCAATTCCAATCCCCTCCCATTATAATGTAATCTTGATTATGCAAATGCATGTCCATTCTCAATTGATTACAAAGGGAAACTCTCTCTGAGCCCTGATTTGATGCATAAATATTAACCAAACAGTAAATCATACCATCTATATCAACTCTCACTAAAAGTGCCCTTCCTTGAACTAACTCCGTGGTGGATAGGATATTTACATTTAAACTGGTGGAAAAAAGTACAGCCACTCCACTGCTTAAATTACTTCCATGGCTGAAACATTTTAAACCTTTCCACCACAAATTCCAGTCCACTTCATTATCTATAGTACTATGGGTCTCTTGTAGAAAGACCACATCAAGATTTTTCTGTCTTATGACTTCACTAATTAAAGCCATCTTGTGTTTATCTCTACCTCCATTAATGTTTAGAGACCCCACTGTGAGTGTTTCCATTGAAAAATGAGGCAGACACAACAAAAAGACAAAGATCAAGAAGAGCAAGTGAAAAGGAAAGGACACCAAGTGCTGCATGATCATTACTACTTTCGATTTTTCCCTCTTCGCACAATTTTGCTTTTACTCGACCTTGCTGCCTTTCTCAAAGCAGTAACTTGTTTTTTGAGGCGATAACGTTTTTTTTCATCCAACACATCCATTCCATGTGTTCTTAGCAACACAGAAACAGAGGAAATGAATTTCTCAGTGTCTTTGAAATAATCTGTAAGTTTAACAGGTCTACCATAAGTCTCATCCAAATAGTAAATGATGTCTTCTAGAGTATATATATCTCCCCCACGACTACACTCGCCACTTTCAGATGCAACTTCAGATCCCGTTTCATATTCCATGTCATCACCATCACTTAGCACTTGACTGCCATGAAGTGATGTTGCAGCGGACGCTGACTCACCATCTTTATCTGCGCTGCTTCCCTGCTGATCCTCCCTCACTACTGTGGAGCTGGCATCATCCACTTTTTCACCCTGTCCTTCATTCATATTTGGCTCAACCGCAGCCTCATTGTGAGCCTGTTCACCAGTCTCAGCCTCATCTTTAGTCTGTTCACCAGTCTCAGCCTCATTGTGAGCCTGACTGTTTGAATCCGAGCGACCTTCCGCAGCCTGCTCCGCCGGCTTTTTATGCGGACACGCAAAGCGCTTATGCCCCACATCTCCACATTCAAAACACTTTGTGTTGGAGTTGGCATACACCATATAATATCCACCTTCATATTTCAATCTGAAAGACACTTCCAAAGATTGTGTTGGCGAATCCAAAAACATGTAAACCTGTCTACGGAGGGACTGCACATGAGAAAGCTTCGGGTCCTTACATCCCAAACTCACACTCTTAAACCCGCTTGCAAATTTACCAAAACGTCTCAACTCACTCTCTAACATCGTATTAGGAATGAATGGTGGTACACCAGAGATAGTGATTTTAATCGAAGGCACAGCCAGAGGAGAGACTTGAACAAACAAATCATTCAGGATAATGCCATTTTCGATCAATTTACGCACGAAGCGCTCCTCCTTCAAAAACACAACAATTGCTTTATTCATCCGGGATGCAAAACACAGATTGCTGTGCCCACTCTGATCCCCCACCGCAAGTAATACCTGCTCAACTGTCACACCGGGATCAGAAACTATTCTAACCCCATTCTTAATAGACACGGTCGGCGTTTCACCTGACGCCATCGCACCAGAAAAGCCAGCGGCAAAAGCCGCCGAATACACTATCAAGTTCCAAGTTAAAGAGAAAAACCCTTACCTGATCATACAAAGAAAAGAGAAAACAAGAAAAAGTCCTATGGCCACAGATTGAAAAAGAAAAGAAACTTCCGTGCCAGAGAAAAAAGTCCTTCACCACTCACTCTCCCACAACTCCCAGCATGCACATGCTCAGAGAAAGAAAGAAAGAAAGAAGGAAC